>NW_013665733.1:152363-153402 GCF_000517525.1 Limulus polyphemus | reverse complement strand
ATGTTGTATTATGATGCCTACTTGTTGATGTGGTTACGACTAACGACCCATTTTGTATTATTATGCCGACTTGATGATGTGGTTACGAGTGAAGTCCATGTTGTATTATTATGCCTACTTGATGATGTGGTTACGACTAACGACCTATTTTGTACTATTATGCCGACTTGATGATGTGGTTACGACTAACGACCTATTTTGTACTATTATGCCGACTTGATGATGTGGTTACGATTAAGGCCCATGTTATATTACGCTACAGAATCTGTAATATAGTAACAATTAAAGTTTATGTTGCATTATGGTGAAAACTTGATAAGAAATAAAGTTTGATTTCTAATATATGACTGATTTTCTAACATCATAGCGATCGTCGTCTGAATTTACATGATAATGATTAAAGGTCTTCTGGAGTGTTATTGTTTACATTTTATTGCGCTTCTGGCTGTTATCCATGCAATGTAACACAGGTACATCTATTTTCTTTCAGGTTTCTCAGATTTAAGTGAAATGTGGTTGGCACCCTACGAGTCCGAGACGTTTCGAGATGACGTCGAGAGTCTGTGGAACCAGCTTCGCCCTCTGTATCAGAAAATCCATGCTTATGTCAGAATGAAATTACGTGACACATATGGAGACAAAATGCCAAAAGATGGGACAATTCCTGCCCATCTCTTGGGTATGTCCGTTACTTGATGTCTGCTTTTGAGCTTAATTATACAAATTTTGCTTTATAAAACTTGTTTTGTAACGAAATTATACCTGCTGCAAGAAACGTCAGGATATAAGACTACTTCAGACCATTTACTAAAGTATGTTCATTATAAAACAAATTTTTAAATTCTGGTTATATAAGAGACCCATTGGTTTTACATGTTATTGTATTCAATGGTTATTTACGACTAACTTTGTAGATCTTACGAGAACTAATTAACGTATATGGAGTAAATGTGTCTCTCTTTTTTTTTTTTCGTGTCTCTTGTTTTAAAAAAAAGTCAAAATAAACACTAGTAATGAAATTGAATATTGAATAATTTTT
>NW_013665733.1:130646-151424 GCF_000517525.1 Limulus polyphemus | reverse complement strand
AAAATATCATTTGATAGAAACCTTTCGAGGTTTTAGACAAATAACGTTACGGTCTCTGTAGAAAATTTGTGGATTTCAGTTTCTTGGAACTCTACCACTAAATACTGCAAAACAGTACAAACGTTGTTAACACAATGTAAACGTAACTTGACACAATGTGCAGTAAAACTATTTGCTTATGTTCAGTTTGCCCTAAGTAAATCTTGTAAGTTATTCACGAACAACTGATAAACTGATAAAGAAATGAACTGTTTCCCTCTGCTGAAAATCGGTACTGATAAACTAATATAACAACTGAACAAAGAAATGAACTGTTTCCTTCTGCTAAAGGATCGGTGCAGATAAACTAAGATAACAATTAAACAAAGATATGAACTGTTTCCCTCTGCTAAAAATCGGTACTGATAAACTAATATAACAATTAAACAAAGATATGAACTGTTTCCCTCTGCTAAAGATCGGTACTGATAAACTACGATAACAACTGAACAAAGAAATGAACTGTTTCCCTCTGCTAAAGATCGGTACAGATAAACTGAGATAACAACTAAACAAAAATATAAACTGTTTCCCTCTGCTAAAGATCGGTACTGATAAACTACGATAACAACTGAACAAAGAAAGGAACTGTTTCCCTCTGCTAAAGATCGGTACTTATAAACTACGATAACAACTGAACAAAGAAAGGAACTGTTTCCCTCTACTAAAGATCGGTACTGATAAACTACGATAACAACTGAACAAAGAAAGGAACTGTTTCCCTCTACTAAAGATCGGTACTGATAAACTAAGATAACAACTGAACAAAGAAAGGAACTGTTTCCCTCTACTAAAGATCGGTACTGATAAACTAAGATAACAACTGAACAAAGAAATGAATTGTTTCCTTCTGCTAAAGATCGATATTGATAAACTACGATAGCAACTAAACAAAGAAAGTGAGCTGTTTTCCTCTGCTAAAGATCGGTACAAGCTCTAATTCAACCTCTAGAAGCTTTAATACACCAAGTATTACACTGTAAGCGCTATTTTATTGTTTTTTATTTAATGAAAACAAGTAGTTGATATCCATTACACCTTCACCTTATCCTTCATCTTTTTTCGTATTGTTTCTTTTTATATACCTATTTTTTAAACACTTCTTTCAAAGCACTTTTGAAATAATGTCATCATTAGGTATTTTGAATCTTGTAAAATCAGAGTTAATTTATATGATTATTAAACTACATATATACTCATGTTAGTAACTCTGTAATCTCCTAAATACGAGTTTTTTGGATAAAGAATGTTTAACGGAACATTGATTCTATTTGAAGACGTATTTTTTTAGTTATTAGTTCCGAGTGTACAAGGACTGTCAATCACTGCTCAATGTATGTATCCCCTCTAAAAAGAACAGTGTATTGCAATTTATTGAAACAATAATGCTGTAGAAATGATGTCAACATCATGTAAACGCAACTTGTTACAGTTTGCAGTACAATTATGTGCGTGTGGTCAACATGTTTCAAGTAAATCTTGTAAATTATTTTTGATAAAACTCTGTCGGTTTTTGTACTGAAGAAAATATTCTACATGTCCCATCTCGTGGTGGACGGTGATTAGCTGCTCTGTAGTGACGTCAGTACACTGCTTGATCCTATTGATAGATAATTAAATACTTTATTGAACGTAAACTATTCTGGGTAAACGTTTTCTGTGACAGTGAAACCTGTTGTTTTTAGAAATGGAGCAAATCCAGGTTTGTTGTTGCTTCAATTTTACATTCTCTTGATTTTCATTAAGAAGATATTTTTCTATCACATTTACAGACACGTGCATTTACTGAAAACTTTTTTTTTAAATGTCATATATAAACTATTTGCTTCTGGTCCACATGATGTACTAAATGTCAACACTTAGAGATAGATTAGTTTGATTCATACAAGATATATATATATATATGTATGTGTGTGTAAATTTAGAAAGCTAAAGATTCAGCATTAAACCATTAGTTTGATAGCTTTATGTGAACGATATTCTCGACCGTAATCCCAATAAACTCTCATGAGAATCGGCCAGTTTTGGGGTTTTAGATTAGTCTTAGATCCACACAATGCAAAATTATCCTCATAAATGTAATTATAGTACAAAAACATAAATCTTCTATTAAAAACATTTCTCTAGAAGCGAAAACCAAAGCTGTATAATCTATCAGTTGAAAAAAATTCGTAGATTTTCCACATATAGTGCGTTGTATCTCCGCTGGCTTACTATAAAATTATCAACTGTTTACTTAAAATGTACAAACAACTTAAGTAAGATAAAGGATTGTTTGTTTTTGTTTGTTTGTTTCTGAATTTCGCGCAAAGCTCCACGAGGGCTATCTGCGTTAGCCGTCCCTAATTTAGCAGTGTAAGACTAGAGGGAAGGCAGCTAGTCATCACCACCCACTCTTGGGCTACTCTTTTACCAACGAATAGAGGGATTGACCGTCACATTATAACGTCTCCACGGCTGAAAGGGCGAGCATGTTTGGTGTGAGGGGGATTCGAACCCGCGCCCCTCAGATTGCGAGTCGAATGCCATAACCACCTGGCCATCCCGGGCCAAGATAAAGGAAGGGCTGCATTTTGAATTTAAACACAATTTTATCGAGTATTTGTAATAATTATTAAACCGGCAGACAGTTTATGTAAACATGGATTTATCAAGTATTTTTAATAATGATTAAACCGGCAGACAGTTTATGTAAACATGGATTTATCAAGTATTTTTAATAATGATTAAACCGGCAGACAGTTTATGTAAACATGGATTTATCAAGTATTTTTAATCGTGACTAAACCGGCAAACAGTTCATGTAAACAGGGGTTTATCCAGTTTTTGTAATAATAATTAAACCGTTGGACAGGTCTTGTAAACAAATGTCCACGTCTTTTTAATCGTGATTAAACCACCAAATAGGTAGTATAAATACAGGTTTATCAGGTCTTTTTAACCGTGATTAAACTAGCAGACAAGTCTTGTAAACAAATGTCTAGCAATTGTTTTTAATCGCAAGTAAACACGCAGGTAGATCAAGTAAACAGAGGTTTATGAAGTATTTGTAGTCGTTATCAAACCAACAAATAAGTCATGTAGAAAGTAAAGTTATTCATCTCCATGTAAGCATTTGCAGTAGGTATTTATTAGATACGTTAACCTTATACCCTAATACTGACGTGTTCCTTTTTTCATCATGGAGGAATTTAAATCTGAAGAGGTTATTCAGTAATTATTATAGAGGTAAATGAATTGAATTCTGTTTTGATTTAAATCTGAAGAGGTTATTCAGTAATTATTATAGAGGTAAATGAATTGAATTTTGTTTTGATTTAAATCTGAAGAGGCTATTCAGTAATTATTATAGAGGTAAATGAATTGAATTTTGTTTTGATTTAAATCTGAAGAGGTTCTTCAGTAATTATTATAGAGGTAAATGAATTGAATTTTGTTTTGATTTAAATCTGAAGAGGTTTTTCAGTAATTAATATAGAGGTAAATAAATTGAATTTTGTTTTGATTACTGAACAAGAATATATTATATAGAAAAAAATGAAAACCCACAAAGGTGTTATTTAGTGTCCTAGTAACCGTAAAGGTTAGTTTTTGTTTTAATCAATATTTTAATATTTAAGAAGTAACTATCCTGGTAGGGTAAACCGGTAAGTTGTCAACATATGGTTCTTCAAAACAAACAATTTAAACAAAGCATGATAGGGCTAAGTAAATCAACCACTCAAATCTTTACAACCGCTTATAACTATGTATTAGTTTAAGGTAAGTCCCATTGCGTTTGTATTTAAGCAAGGGGGACTGACTGAAATGCATTGTTGTCCAAAATGTTTGAATTTCGATACAATGCGTGCATCCAGCAAAATAGAGTACTCAGGCTCCCCATATATTCGCGGGGATTATTTCCGCTGAATGACACCGTTTCTTGTCATTTTACTGAGCGCAAGAAAAGACCGCTACAGAAGTGAGCGTTTTTTGACAATGTCAAAAGGCAGATATTCAATTCAAATCAATGTATTCGATATGGTACAATAAAATCATGTATGTATACAATACCGACATGAATATATATATATATATATATATAAACTGAACAACAACAACAAATATTTGCTCAAACACGTTCCTCTTTTCATGTGTTTTTTCCGTTCATGTTCCTATCTTCAAAATGTTTCTTTCAATCCCATTTTTTCCCTGAAATTCCCTCACAAAAAGAAACAATTTTGTTCTTACTAATAAGTTTTTCTCATATTGACCATTTAGCACATACAAAGACTGACGAGTCAATGTTGATATTGATATGAATTTTTAGGAATTGCAAAAAAATAAATAATTGTCCTATAATGCGCTCTTTAAAAGAAGCATTTTCATATATAATTTTTGGGGGTATTAACCGTTCAGGAGCTACAAAGACAGGTAGAAATTTGGCTATTATATATATATATATGTTCATCTTCTACTTGATGTCGTTTTTGTATTATATATGTATGTCTATATTCCCAGTTCTTAATATATATGTTCATGTTGTTTAGATAAATACCCTAGTGTGTATTTGTAAGTAGTATGTATGTGTACTGCATATGTTCGTTTTCTATACTTGGGAATGTATTATAACCTATTATAAAATATTTAAAGGGACAAGAATTTATAGTTAAATCATTCTTTAAACAAGTGAACAAGAGAGTTGAAACCAGTAGCATCGATTATTCGTTGAATACAGTTGTAGTTCGCTTGCTACAACCTATGAGCGTCGGATTCACAGTGGTTAGAAATTGTTACATTTGGCAAAGTAGTAGAGTACTTTCACTAGTAGAGGTCGCCACAATATAAAAAATTACAGTTTTTGATGTTGTTGTTTTTGAAGTTAAGCACTAAGCTACACAATGGGCTATCTGTGCTCTGCCCAAAACGGGTATCGAAACCCGGATTCTAGCGTTGTAAGTCCGCAGCAGTTTTTGATTATTTAGCCTTTTTCCCCCAACGTTTATTGAAATGTCGGTAACTACGATACAATTTTAAATCAATTTACATTTTTATATGAAATTATTGGTCTTAAGAAATATAGCTTTTTCTATAACTTATTTTTTGTTGTTAAGATTATCTAATATTCCCAGCCAGTTTGAAATATTATTTTGTAAAATAACGTTAATAGTTATAACTCATTTTAAATTATGTTACGCATTTATTTAAAAGCTTATTAACCAACCGTTAACGAAGGTCGTCCCAGTGAAATATTTACTATGCAATTTTTTTTCCTTAAATTGACGTTTCTTTATAACTCATGTTTTTTGTAACTTAAATTACCAAACTTTTCAAATTCCTCCCAGGTTTTCATGAAGCTATTGGTGATATAATGTCGTTGTCCGTCTCTACTCCGAAACATTTACAGGAGATCGGTTTACTTGACGAACTCGTCGAAGACGAAGGTAAGCTCAGTTCAACATGAAAGGTTTCGTCTACATTAAATCATAAATGTTATTAATAATAAATGAAAAAACCTAGTATCAAAATAATAACTTCTTCGCTATGAAATTTTTAACGTTCATTGTGTGATATTCTGTTCATTTTGGTTTACTCTCGTGCTGATTTTCTGCTATCCTATGAATTCAAACTTTTTTACTTAAAAGTTTTTAAAGCGTTTCTGTAGTTAATTTAATTCAACATTTATTAAAGCTGGAACATAATTTGAACAAAAACATAATCTTTGTAGCTATAACATGTTTTTGAAATATTATCATGGCTTACACAGCTGTAACATGTTTTGAAGACACAGCGTGATTTTCATAACTGTAGCAGCTGTAACGTGTTTGAACTCATAGTGTGACCAACAAAAGTGTGGCAGTTTGAACATGTTTTAAAAGCATAGAATGATGTACATAATTGTGACGGCTGTAACATATATTGAAAACACAGAATGATGTACATAGTTGTAACGACTGTAACATATATTGAAAGCATAGAATGATCTACATAGTTGTATCATCTATAACATGTTTTGAACACATAGCGTGACCAACAAAGTGATGTATACAGTCATGCTACGTGCTTTACACTTCCTTACTTAATTCTAAAGCTCACATACAAATTTTCATACATGTAAGTGTATGTAGTTTAACACGGAATTTTGGTCAAGGAAGAAGCTAAGTTCCTTTCGCCTTAGTTTCCTATTGTTCTGTGTCATTCGCCTAAGGCATCTCGTGCACCTTCTCGTGGGAAAGATTTCTGTTAAGGTAGTAAATAGTGTGTAAAAGTGGACAGCAATTTGTTTCATTGGCGTATCAAGTGATACACTGAGGATGAGGATACAACCTCCTTTATTTTTCGATGAGAATGACCAACGGTGATGTGGGTGGTGTCCTGGGAAAAAAAATATTATTAGTGGATTGTGTGTAGATAATGGTATATTTTCAAAATTTGGAACAGTTCTTTACAGGTATTTACTTCTCCATTGGGCTTTCCCAAACCTCCAGTAAAGGCGTCGCCTTCGTCAAGCTTATCGTCTTTGGTTATTTAGCTGAATAAATAAAGATTGCGATACATTGTATCCAGTCTCCTTCATTTTTCACAACTCGGTGAAAGTCGGGGAATACAATTTAACTCTACAAAACAATTTCTGTCGAATCTTCTGCTATTCTGGAGAACATACCAGATTACTGAAATCAGTGCACCTGGTTATATCACAATAGCTGTAATAACTTTAATACGTTTTGAACACATAGTGTTATCTAAGTAGGTGTAGCAGCTGTAACATATTTGAGGTACATAGCATAATCTACATAGTTGTAGTAAATGTAGCATATTTTTAAAGCATATCTATGTATGTAGCTGTAACAGTTGTAACTTGTTTTGAAAGCATGGTGATCTGTTTAGCTGTAACAGCAGTAGCATGTTTTGAACGCATAGCGTGATTTACTGTAGCAACTTAACATGTTTTGAACATATAGTGTGATCAATATACCTGTAGTATGTTTTTAACAGATAACGTGATTTACATAGCAGTAGCAACTGTAACATGTTTTGAATACATTACGGTTGTTTGTCACTTAGATTTCAAGAATTCTGAGCATGCTTTGGCTTATGTAACTTTCAACATTAAAATTAATGAGGGAATATAAATTATTAGACAAACAATTGTTAGAACTAAACTTTTGATGCGTTAATTTGAGTAAAATAAAAATAGCCAAAACATTTTATACTTCAGAAACCGACATCAACTTTTTATTGGCCATGGCTCTCAAGAAGATCGTTTTCCTGCCCTTTGGTTACCTGATGGACTTGTGGCGATGGGATATCTTCAGTGGTAACACTGCATATGAGAACATGAATAAAAAATGGTGGGAGTTGAGGTACGATCTCTATTTTTGTTTTTGTGAAAAATATTTATAATGAGTGTACGTAGTGCAGACTTATTATGCAGACTTATCTAACGTCCATACTCGAAAATTAATCACCAGAGACCTGTAGTATTTTATTTTATAGGTGAGTTTATGAGACAATGGGAAAGACGACTTCAATGCCTAAAATAATAATTACCAGAAAGCGTTAATACCAAAATTTGTTTATCCAATCTGTTAACGATGTTCAATGTGGCCGCTAGTTATGTCCAGTGTTGCTTTTAATCATGAATTATACTGTTTGACCCAACGGTTACACTTACATAGCAGACTTTTTCATTTAAAAATGCTCTTCTTTGAAGTATAATGAAGGAGGAAAGATAACATGGTCCAAGTTACACCAACAATTGAACCTCCTTGTTTAATCTGTTTATAAGCTTCCCATAAGCCTTACTACTACATTTCCTCTCTGTTTTCCAGGTGGTTAGAGCACTCGCAATCTGAGGGTCGCGGGATCGAATCTTCGTCACACCAAACATGCTCGCCCTTTCAGCCGTGGGGCATTATAATGTTACGGTCAATCCCACTATTCGTTGGCAAAACAATAGCCCTTCTAGTCTGACACTGCTAAATTAGGGACGGCTAGCGTAGATAGCCCTCGTGTAGCTTTGCGCGAAATTCAAAAACAAACATAGTGTTCGTCAATTTCACATCACTATTGCATTGATGTTGTACCAGCGTTATTACTATGGCTCTAGTAATGCTTTATCAGAACAATTACAATGTGCAGGGAAAAATTGCTAACAGTTATTCTAATTGCAGAATAAACCAGAATCTGTTTGATGCTGTTTTTATAAAGGCACCGGAATACAAATTTCACTATAGCACCTACTCATCATCTACCATATATTACAGCTTTCTGAAAATTTGTTTTCAGGTATGGACAGTGTAATAACCCTGTATATGGTAAGTATAAAACTTTACGGCAGAAAAGATATAAAAAAAATATTTATTTCAGTTTATCTCTTTCTGCAGGATTAAATATCAAGGAATTTCACCTCCATCAAAACGTTCTGAGAAGGATTTTGACGCGGGTGCTAAGTATCATATTCCATCAGGTGTACCATACATCCGGTAAGAAATGGACAAATAACCTACTCATAGAATAAAGTATATCATATCTTACGAATAGTTGCGTATCTTTACATATGGAGTTTCATACATCCAGTAAGAATTAGACAATGGATTCAAATATGCTTTAACATATACAAAAATCAAAATTACTGTTGTACATTTTGAACCGCAGTGTCATTACTGAATATGTTTCTCAGCTAAAGATCAATTATTAACAGCTTTGAATACAAACAAGTTTACCTAAACTAAAGTCAAGTACACTTAATTCTATACTTATTTGTTGTATGTTATGCCGAAATAAAAATTCTGGAAATACATTGCTTCTAGTTTCTTAACGTAAGTAAATTCTATTAGAAAATCTTATTTGATATTACATATATGAATTAATATTTGTATTAATTGTGATATACCTTTTTATTATATGTTAAGCCTAATGTCATATTATAAATAAATCTAACTAATCATAGAGGATTACCATTTTGATTTTAACATATTTTCAATTTTCCACAGTTTGGTTCGATGATCCTAAAACAAAACTTACGTATTATTAAGCTATAATTATGACTTAAACTTGCCTGCATTCTTATTCTTGCTGTGGTCGAGAGTACAAAGAAGCGACTATAAGAATCTTTACCAATATAATGAAACCAAACAAAAATATCACATTAAAGTAAAATCGTACTTACTTTATTATGTAGTGAACAATAATACATGTTCACAATTTCAAGATCAAGCACTTTACAGCTGAAAAATGCACAATGAAGAAAAAAAAAGAGACATTTCTACATCAACAAAGAACTCTCAAACAGTTTGTTTGTTTGTAATTAAGCATAAAGCTACACAATGGGCTATCTGTGCTCTGCCCACCACGGGTATCGAAACCCGGTTTCTAGCGTTGTAAGTCCACAGACATACTGCTGTGCCATTGGGGGACCTTTCCAACAGACTCCTTTTTTCAGTTACACTATTTCTACAAATAAAATTACAATATTGATTTGTAATTGGGTTAAATAAACTCATATTGTAACAAAACGTTTTTGTTGCAGTTATTTTGTTAGCTTTGTCATCCAGTTCCAGTTTCACGAAGAACTCTGTAAAAAAGCTGGCCACGAGGGACCACTGTACAAGTGTGATATTTACAGGAGTAAGGAGGCAGGAAATACTCTAAGGTATTTAACATGTGTTTCATATAAGTTGTTTTTTTAGATTTGTTTGTTTGTTTGAAGTTAAGCACAAAGCTATACAAAGGGCTATCTGTGCTCTGCCCACCACAGGTATCGAAACCCGGTTTGTAGCGTTGTAAGTCCACAGACATCCCGCTGTGCCACTGGGGGGGGGGGGCAGAAAAGTTCTGAACAGTGATATAAAAACAGAAAAAAAAGAGATGACTGGTAATATACCTAATCACCTGCATCAGTGGAATCCCCTGATAGACCCATAATTTTGTAAACAAGTATATTTGCATTTAATGGTGTTTAATTGTTGAACTGTTTTAATGAAAGTACTGGGATTTGATTTTGAATAAAGTTAGAATTTTTATTAATAAAGTGATGTATCCCCTGCTTTTAGTATTTGGAGACAAATTATCATTATTTCTTTATTTAATTTTCAATAAGGTAGTTTAGAAGTGTGCCACTTCAAATGACCGTTTCGGTACCTGGCTTGCACATCTGTATACTTAGCACATTTATTGTTTCCTATCTCTTTTAGTTTAGTAAGACATTCAACCTAGTATTTTCAACAGTTCTTGTGCACAAAAGCTTCCAAGTGGGCGTGTAGCTTTGACAGAAATGTATTGGTCATGCAGTGTGGCTTACCGCATTTTGTTATGGTTGCCTATTGTTCTGGGTCATTTCCCTTTGTTGTCACATGCGCTTTATTGTGAAAAGTAAAGTATGCTATATAAATCTAAGAAGTTGTGAGTAAAATTAAAGACGTATGTATAACAATATGTCAACCAAACTATATCTGCTATATGTAATGTCAATGGGTGGTCTTTTCGATTGGCAGTTTAGATGATACCATGAGGCTATATCCTCCTTATATTTCCATTGTAATTACCCAGAGTAATATGGACACTAAGATGGATATCACTTTACCGTTTCGTATATAGTTCTGTGTTCTCTCAGTATGAGACAATAACAGTTTTCTAAATCCACACAACCACAGCAGGAACTTCTCTCTTTCCCTAAACTTGAAACACTGTGCACTCGTCCACTTTGACTGTTTTGGGGTTTTTTTAATTGAGCAACAATAGTTTCACACTGTTTATATTGTGTTCACTCTCCTTCTTGTTGCAAACTCAAGTCAAGTCAGAAATATTCAGTTTAACACTGTGATACATTTTCTGACGTTCCTCAAGCTATTGCAATTAATACTCTTATATCTAAGTTTATCACTGTACCTGAGAATACCATTCACTTAAAGTTACAATGTATTGATGTTCTCCATATTATACATGACAAATATTTCTACTTTGTTATTATTAA
Source organism: Limulus polyphemus (assembly GCF_000517525.1). Classification (NCBI taxonomy): domain Eukaryota; kingdom Metazoa; phylum Arthropoda; class Merostomata; order Xiphosura; family Limulidae; genus Limulus; species Limulus polyphemus. Next base: position 140,431 of record NW_013665733.1, on the reverse strand, counting down.
TGCTATTCTATATCGTCAAACCTGGTAGTGTTTAATAATTGATATTAAACTATAATCCTCGAACTTTTCTATATTTTAAATCAGTAATATCAAACTACACGATCGTATCTCTATTACGATATATTACTAAACCCTCTCTAGTGAAGCCCTTAGTCTGGGGTCATCTCGACCGTGGCCGGAAGTTATGCAGTTATTGACGGGTGAGCCCACTATGAACGGGAAGTCATTGGTCACATACTTTGAGCCATTAGAGACATGGCTGGACAGTCAACTGAAAGATGAAGTCATTGGCTGGCCTGATGCTAAACGTGAGTTTTTGTTTTGTTTTATCTTTACAAGCTATTTAGTCATATATAAACTTGGAGTACATAGTCAACATGAAACATATAGGATTTGTAAAAAAATATAAATTTCTGATAATTATCTTTGGATAACATATGTTAACATCGCACGATGAATAGACGTATATATCACATTAAAGTGATTTACAAAACTCTGTATCATTGTTCAAGCCTATATTTAAACATATTACTCCTAGGCTTATATGTTTTTATTATTATTTCGGTCTTTGTTCTCATTGCTTTGAACAGAGGGTTAGGAAGTACATGAAAAAATTAATTATCGTACACCCCAAATGTAATGATTATCAGATAACTTAAATTTCACAAGTTTATGGATTTTGTGAATATTTTTCTTGGATTAAATAAAGGGGGCTAGCTTGGCCTGGTGGTTAACGTATCAGGCTGCGGTTCAAGGGGCCAGGAATCGAGATGTGAACACGCTCCGATCTTTCAGCTTGGGGACTAGACAAAAGTATACAGCGTTTAAATATGTAATAGGTCAAATATTAATGTTTTAGGACAATTATAATTATGTTTCGCCAGCTTGTAAAGAGAGTACACACCATAACATCTGTTGAATCAAATGGCTTAAATAAATAGTGTTCCGACCACTGCTGTGTTTGTTGTATTCTAGACGGCCTGAAAAGCTCTGTATAGAGCGAAATGTGACGTAGGTAATGGATATGACAAATACAGTGTGGTGGGAATACCAGTATTATACTAGCATACACACTTTTAATTCTTAAAAATCCCTAAAGGACTAGATAAATTATTTAGTGTTTGGAAATGTAATAGGCTTAATATTAATGTCTTGTGACAAGTGTACTTGTAATTAAACTTTGCCAATTTGTAAAGGGTGTACACACCATAACAAATCTTGTTGTGTTCCCATTATTTGGTTGAAAGACCCAGACAGGCTTTCCTTTCTCTGTGGTCATTAGTTCAAAATTATAGATGGCTGAACCTGAACTCTATGTGGGTCTCTGACCTGGCCGCTCAGTCCACTAGGGCATGAAGTCGTTCAAATTGAGAAATTTCATTCTATAAAAGTAAATATCTATATATATTGATCATAGTTTTTTTACACTTTTATATGTGTTAGGTTTCTTGTTATGAGTACGTGAAAGTCATACGTGCTATATTTTAAAATTATGGTGAGTGTCACAGATATATCAACAATTTACAGATTGAAAGGTCAGTCTTTATCTGGTTACAAATCATATACTTACTCACAGCGACATCTAGCATACAAAAACGTAAATTCAGTGTCACTAAAAATTTTTTATCGATATATTCGGTGTTTTATACTGTTACGTTTGTTTGTTTGTTTCCAGTATTAAAATATATTCACAGACTACCCGCGCTAACATTCCCTAATTTTGAACAAATAGAGGGAAGGCAGTTAGTCAACAGCATTCACCGCTAGCTCCTGGACTACTCTAATTGAATACTGGGACTTAACCGTCACTTTAATGACTCCTCCATGGCCCCACCGTGCGGAGTGCGATTTTGCAGCGACGGGACACGAAACATGGATTCACAGATTCACAGTCCGATGAGCTAATCCCTAGTCCATTACACCGTTAGGCTCCAAGCCAATGATACACAACAATTTAAGTATTTTCATTGTTCTTCTTATTTGATGTTGCTACGGTAAAACCATCGTGATCTTAGTTGAATGTTATCTTCTTGTTTAGCCTAAAGTTATGAAAAGAGCTAAGATCTATCTGCGCTAGCCCACTCTAATATCTAAGTGATAGACTAAAAGAAAGGCAGCTAGTCAACACCACCACCAATTCTTGGTCTACTCTAATCGAATTGTGGGATTTCGCATGACATAATGACGCCCTTACGGCTGAGAGAGAGAGAGTTCGTTTGGTGATATGAATTCGAACCAGCACTCTGCAGATTGCGAGTCGAACGTCTTAATCACCAGAGCATGGCAGACCCTAGAGTGAAGCTACTAATTTTCGTATCATATCCATTCGAGCACAACACGCGAATGAAGTTATATTTATTCTCTATTCTAATTTGTTAATTTCTTTTTTCTCTCTACAGTTGAAGATTATTTCGAAAATTGAGAAAGAGCTAATGCTACAGCAAAAAGAACATCGCGCCAACAGTAGTCAGAGTTTTTCTGTTGATTATTAATGCCACGTTCTTGTAGGAATTCGAATAAAATCATAAAATGTACATTATTTTACAAACGTCTGTTTTTACTTTTTTTCCCGGAGCGCCATTCACTCACATTCAGCATATTCCTTTAATTTCAAGGAATATGTGACAACCTTTCTTTGTTCGTTATTGTTTGCAGCCTGCATCAAGAATGACTTTTATACTGTATTTCAAAAGAGATTATTTACAGGCAAATAAAATCAATAATATAAACAATGATACCAATTAATGATATTTTATTCATTTTTTCCAGTTTTTAGTGAAAAGTTGTTTCTGCTTTTAAATAATGGTGTATTTGTGATCATTGTCGTACAAAACACTTGAAATTAAAGAAAGTTGAATATTTATTTCACGTTTTGCGGAAAACAGTTAAATATTTAATTACATGACGATGGTAAAAACATATTATGAACACTATTTTAGAATAACTTAAAGTTTAGTCAAATATATGTTCTACTTGTATTGAAGAGATATTTTAAAGAAATAAATACAACCACTCCAGTCCGTTTTCAACAAAATTAGAGGTCGCTGTAATAAGTAATCGTCTGGTGTTAAAAAGTTGTATAGTTTTTAAAATAGCATTTCGAGAGAAATGAATTAATACAGTTGACAACAAGTTTCAGTGTTGCTTTAGTTTTATGTGATCATAAAAAAGTAATTCACATCCGTCAAACACTTTATAAAAATTCTCATACAAATGGAAATATAATGTAAGTAATATATGTCAAAAAACAATTGAACACCTTTCCCAGATAAACAAACTTCGTGGAGATTGCCGAGAAACGAAAAAGTTGGTAATTCAAGAGCGTAGAAATTAATGCCTTGGAAATTTGAAAGTATAACAGGTCATTTTTAGGAGTATATAAATATAAAATAGAATTACAAAAATGTAGAATTCCAGATAACCGAGGATGGAGTCCTAAATTGTAGCTTTATAGCCACTAAAGCTTACCGCTGAGTCAGCATGGGGAGGGTGGTAGGTCGACCAAGTTACCGGATCGATAATCTACAAGGAATCATTTATAGAACCCGATTAGCAAGTGGTTAAGGCCAGAAGAATACAAAATGGTACTGAAGTTAGCAGAAAACGTAAATAAATATTTCGATATATTTGTTGTTCTTGAGTTGTTGATCACTAGGCAGCTTTAGATATTCGGACAAAGAAGACACGCACAAGTGGTTGAAAAAGCCTAACCAGTTGTTAAGTTCACTTTTGTCATCAATAAAAATGCGATCGAAACCCGATAAATCTTGATTCTAATCAGACCAAGACCAATAGTCTGTGTTGATATCGTATGAATTTTTACGGTTATTTCTAGAATAAAATGTTTTTTTTTCCATTGTTCGTTTCACTTCGTAAGATTTAATTAAAATCAGTATCTGGGGACCTCTCAGTAGCTCAGTCTTAAATTCGAGGGTAAATAGCGCTACATTTCGAGGCTCGGTCCCTGTGGTGGGCATAGCTCAGATAGCCATTGTGCAGCTTTACATTTAAAAACAAACAAACAAGAAAACATATATATAGGGGTAAAATTCATCACCGCGCTTGAAAACTGGTAACACATGAAAGACTGTAGTTAACGTTTTGTTTTACCAAATTTCTTGCTAGAAATATTTGTTTGTTGCTAAGTACAAAGCTGCACAATGAGCTATCTGTGCTGTGCATACCGCGGGTATCAAAACTAAATCTTTGGCGTTATTAGCGATTAGACTTACCGCTGAATTAGGGAGGGTCTTGCTAGAAATGATCTATGCATAAATAATGTTTGTCTTTATTCCTACGCAGACACCCATTTATATTCTAGAATCATTCATTTGGAGAATCATGGTGTTTAGAAGATAAGTGGTTTTGTTTTGATTCACTGTATCAACCTAGATAGTTTATCATAAACGAGGTAATTTATATGATTTACCAAATTTGATACAAAGCAAACAAACAGATGGTCAAACGTCATAAAGTATTTAAAGACCTCGAAAACCATGATCAAATCAGTACATTATTTTAAATCCTCGAAAACCATGATCACATCCATACAAGGTGCTAAGTCCTAGAAAACCATGATCATATCAATAAAGTGTTCTAGGTCCTTAAAAACCATGATAATATCAATACATGATTCTAAGTTTTCGAGAACCCTGATCAAATCTACAAACTAGATTATAAGTTTTCTTACCAATTTATCAAGTCGATGCAATTCACGCGTGATTAATAACAACTGAGCACGTGTATATTCAATTTGAAAATTAATGTTAAATTGGAGAAACCCTACTTACGCCTAAAAGAGTTCAAAGCATTTGTTTAAACAATAAAAACATGGTACCGCCAGTCATTATTTGAAAATATAATATAGATGTGAAATTCCACAATATCTGCCCCCCAGTGGCACAGCAGCATGTCTGCGGACTTACAACGCTAGAAACCGGGTTTTGATACCCGTGGTCGGCAGAGCACAGATAGCCCATTGTGTAACTCTGTGCTTAATTCCAAACAAACCACAATATCTCTAGTTGACGTTATCTACTTTTTCTACTCACTTATAATATAAACTTAACTGAATGTCAGAGGTGGTATTTCTGAGGTTGATATATTTCTGTGGTAAATCTTTAATAAGTTTCTTTCAGTCAATGATTTGCTGAAAGGGACAATGACATTTACTAACAGTTTATTTAATAGTACCGGGCACATACTAGAGACTAAATGCAGATAGAAACCCTAACAAAACGTTAAACTCAGAAAAGAATGCTAAAGCCGAAATGTGGGCAAGGACACTAGAAGTTGAAGGGGATAAAGACTGAATATAACGATTGGTAACAGAATAAAACAAGAGCACTAATTTGTACTTGACTGAAACACGAACATTTATTAACAGTAGAATAAGACACGAACATAATAGCAGTTTAATGTGACAAAGATGTAAATTAATAGCAAGATGTGAAAATAAAACTAGTAGTAAAAATTGACAAGTCACAAACTTGTATCAAAAGTGTTTTGGTGAACATAAGTTGATAAGAAAACATGAATAGGACATTAACTTGTAGATGAACAAACAAAGATAATGGCTAATTATAGGCAAAAACACTAATTAAAAAGAAAGAGGTAATGAATACTTACCAGTAGTACCATTCGGGCATTAGTTTAGCTAATAGCTGAATTGGGTATGAACACTTGGTAACAGCTGAATTAGGTAAGTATAATTAATATTAACTTCCGATCATAGAAGGGTACCTACGAAGAGTTAAACTAAAAATCAATCTGGTATAGCCCAAAGAAATAAACTTTTCTTACGTTCTTATCTATAAAGATTAGAATGGACTGTTTCATCATTTAGATGCCCAGCTCTAAACGATATTTTTGTCTGTAAACCCAATAATATATCACGAGGTTCGGCTACCTCAGGAGATCTAGATTAGTCCTAAACACATATTTTAAGCTAACAATGCAAAAGGCTAAAAACCGGGTTTCGATACCCGTTGTGGGCAGAACACGAATAGCTCATTGTGTAGTTTGTGATTAGCTTTAAAACAAAATGCCAAAAATATCTATACTATAACAATAAAAATGATACTAACGAACTTAGATATATTAAATATACCGTTGTAATGTTGTTCTTTCATTAGGTTGGTTCTTTTAAATTATTTACTGAAAATAATGGCAGATATCGAGTCATCATTTACAAATATACATCTAGACGAACCCGTTGACCTTTGTTCTAACCTTGTATTTGCTGAAGGTGTAACTAAAGATGTCTTTAAAACACTTTTACGTTTTGCGACGAAACAATCTCATTTTATGCTTAATGGTAAAATATGTGAATAACTTGATGGAATGATTATGGGGTCCATCCTTGATAACCCATGACAAAGTTTGTTTATAGTCCTGTTCCGAACGTTTTAAACTTATGTATTACAGGAGATCGTTGACTTCAATTTTATGGTGTTTGGAGTCGGTTGAGGAATTTCTAGTTTTTAAATAGTAAACATCCCAATATAAAGTTTACTGTTGAAAATCAAAAGACTAACAAATTCTCGTTCTTAGATGTTCATCTCTCAGGTAAACAGAGTATACTTACCATTAAAGTGTATCATAAACCCATTTTCATTGAAATTCATTCATATTGTGAAAGTTTCACTCTTTCAATTTTTAAAGAAATTTCTCTAAAAACCTAGCTGTACAGAGCGTTTAAAATATCAAGAAATCAAGACCTTTTTAACGTAGTTTCCGTTGTTTTTCCTAGATAAAATAATCCACACAAAAACTGAAAAATAAAATACTCCATCTGATGTTACGTTAGATACTTCGAAGAGCTCACAGTGGCTGAGCAGTAAGTCTGCAGGCTTACAACACATGAAAATATGGGTTCGATACCCGTGATGGACAGAGCACAGATAGTACATCGTGTAACTTTGTGCTTAACGACAATGACCCAGTGTTTCTTAGTAACTATTACTTTAGTCTTATCCTAGACATTATTTCCAAATGAATGTGATACTGTGCTTCTTTACAGTTTCCGCCGCATCACCTTCATTCCCAGGAAGAATTCCTCCTTAGAATGCTAGAAACTCTTACCATTAAGCTGAGGAAGACCATATATTAACTCGATTGTGAAAATGGAAAGGAAAAACAGAACATAAACTTTGATCGTTGAATATGAATTAGACTAGAATCCTGAATATTTGCAATAAATAACACTGATCCTAACTACAAATACTTCATTGAATGACTGGCACTCTACCAACTGAAAACTGACTGCTTACCATTATCTATACTAAAGTTTTAATGTAGATCTTTGTCGAATATCTCTTAACTTCAAGTTAACATACAAATCAAAACTTTGAAAATAGAGGTTATAACAATACTAACCAATACTGTTAATAAATGTAGCTGAATTAGATTATATAAATATCCTTTCTAGAAACAGAATTAGACAAGCCATTTCCTACTAAATAAATTAGATAAGTATGCTTGCTAGTAGCTGAACTACCTAAGGCTACTTGCTAATATCTGAGCTACAGAGGGCTACTTCCTAGTAACTGAACTACATAAGGACGCTTGCTATTTGATGAACTACATAAGGCTACTTCCTAGTAACTGAACCACATAAGGATACTTGCTAATAGCTGAGCTACATAAGGACACTTGTCAGTAGCTGAACTACATAAGTTACTTGCTAGTAGCTGAATTACATAAGGCTACTTCCCAGTAACTGAGTTACATAAGGCTACTTGTTAATAGCTCAGCTACATAAGGACACTTTTCAATAGCTGAACTACACAAGTATACTTGCTAGTAGCTGAACTACATAAGGCTATTTGCTAATAGCTGAACTACATAAGGCTACTTGCTAATATCTAAGCTACATAAGGATACTTCTTAGTATCTGAGCTACATAAGGCTACTTCCTTGTAACTGGACCACATAAGGCTAGTTTCTAGTAGTTGAACTACATAAGGTTGTTTTCTAGTAGCTGAACTACATAAGGCTATTTGCTAGTAGCTGAGTTACATAAGGCTACTAGCTAACAGCTGAGCTACATAAGAACACTTGTAAGTAACTGAACTATGCAAGTCTACTTGCTAGTAGCTAAACCACATAACACTACTTGCTAATAGCTGAAGTACATAAGACTACTTGCTAATAGCTGAGCTACATAAGGCTACCTGCTAATAGCTGAGCTACATAAGGCTACCTGCTAATAGCTGAGCTACATAACGATTCTTCTTAGTAGCTGAACCACATAAGGCTACTTGCTAGTAGTTGAACAACATAAGACTAGTTGCTAATAGCTGAGCTACATATGGCTACCTGCTAACAGCTGAACTACATAAGAATTATTCTTAGTAGCTGAACCACATAAAGCTACTTGCTAGTAGTTGAACAACATAAGACTACTTGCTAGTAGCTGAAGTAAGTAAGGCTACTTCTTAGTAGTTGAACTACACAAGACTACTTGCTAGTAGTTGAACTACATAAGACTACTTGCTAATAGCTGAGCTACATAAGGCTATCTGCTAACAGCTGAGCTACATAAAGATTCTTCTTAGCAGCTGAACGATATGAGGTTACTTGCTAGTGGGTGAAGTACATAAGGTTACTTGCTAGCAGTTGAACTTCATAAGATTACTTGCTACAAGCTGAGCTACATAAGGCTGCATGCTAATAGCTGAGATACATGAGACTACTTGCTAGTAGCTGAAGTAAGTAAGGCTACTTCTTAGTAGTTGAGCTACATAAGACTACTTGCTATCAGCTGAACTACATATACGGCTACTTGCTAATAGCTTAACTGCATGAGGTTACTTGCTATTAGCTGAAGTATATAATGCTACTATAAGACTACTTGATAGTAGCTGAAGTAAGTAAGGCTACTTCTTAGTAGTTGAACTACATAAGACTACTTGGTATTAGCTGAACTACATAAGGCTACTTCATAGTAGCTGGGCTACATAAGGCTACTTGCTAGTAGTTGAACTACATAAAACTACTTGCTAGTAGTTGAACTACATAAGACTACTTGCTAGTAGCTGAGCTACATAAGGCTACCTGCTAACAGCTGAGCTACATAAGGATTCTTCTTAGCAGCTGAACGATATGAGGTTACTTGCTCGCAGTTGAACTTCATAAGATTACTTGCTACAAGCTGAGCTACATAAGGCTGCATGCTAATAGCTGAGATACATGAGACTACTTGCTAGTAGCTGAACTACATATACGGCTACTTGCTAATAGCTTAACTGCATGAGGTTACTTGCTATTAGCTGAAGTATATAATGCTACTTCCTAGTAGCTGAGTTACATAAGGCTATTTGTTAATAGCTCTGCTACATAAGGACACTTCTCAATAGCTAAACTACACAAGTCTACTTGTTAGTAGCTGAAATACAAAAGTCTACTTGCTAGTAGCTGAAGTAAGGCTACTTCTTAGTAGTTGGGCTACATAAGACTACTTGCTATTAGCTGAACTACATAAGGCTACTTCCTAGTAGCTGGACTACATAAGGCTACTTCCTAGTAGCTGAGCTACATAAGATTACTTGCTACTAGCTGAGCTACATAAGGCTGCATGCTAATAGCTGAGCTACATAAGGTTTGTTTCTTTTTTTTCTTTTTGAATTTTGTGCAAAGCTACACAAGGGCTATCTGCACTAGCCGTCTCCTAATTTAGCAGTGTAAGACTAGAGGGAAGGCGGCTAGTCATCACCACCCACCGCCAACTCTTGGGCTACTCTTTTACCAAAGAATAGTGGGATTGACCGTCACATTATAATGCC
>NW_013665733.1:116345-130618 GCF_000517525.1 Limulus polyphemus | reverse complement strand
TTAGTAGTTCAATTAATTAGGTATACTTGCTAGGAGGTGAATTATATGGAATTATATTAAATGTTACATTTTGGCAACTAATTATATCCTATTTTTTTGGGGGGGGATATATTAACTCAACAAAATTGATGTTGCAATTTTTAAAAAAAAATATATTTGACAGTTTTATAAGATATATCAAATCTGGTGTATAGTAGCATCTTTTTGTTTTAAAAAAATCACTTAAGCTTGTGGTCAGACTAGATCTTGAGTCAAACTTTATTTTCTTGAAGTAAAAATATGCAAAACAAAACAAAATCATGTAGAAGGCTTATCTAAAGCAAATAATAATAATACATAAATAAAATACTAAAAAAAGTGAACATTATTGTACATGTCAACAAACAATAATTATTTCTAATACTGTCAAAGAGCAATACTGTTCAAGAATTGTCACTAAAATGTCAAATGATCTATATTAATTTGCAGGGCGTAAGGAAATGTTTATTTACAGCAAAGGATTAGCATCATTCTCATCCTCATCGTCAAACATAATATCGTGTCATTGTTGGATGTTGTCACACACTTTGTATTCTGCTCTGCACAAACACATCTCTGTGCAATTGAGGTCTTGTGACTTACATGAGCAGTGGGTGAGGCATTTTGTCTTTTTGCAGCCACCTTTAATTACATGGATGATTTCATATGGGGCAGGGGACTGTACTGGTGGAATTGCAATCAGTGCATCACCTTCAAATTTCCACCCATAATCAGTCACAGGCAGAAGTTGTGGCTCTGTCACATCATCTTGGTTCCACAATATTGATTCATATTGTGCACATGCTATAGCTTCTTTCAGGGCTCCTCAAGTAGGTGGTAGCTTTTGTGCTTCCGATTGTTTGTAAGTGAATAATTTCCACCGAAGATCACAAATACTGGTTGTGTATGTCCCTGGCTCATACAGTTGACAGATAAACTTTTCCAGAGTTGCTATTGTTTCTGGAGTTGGTTCGTCGGTTTTTCCAAGAGCTGCAAATGCAGAAAATATATCAGGAGAAGAACTTTGCAGTGTCTGCCACCAGTTAATCTTACCCTTGCCAGCAAATTTTCCAGTTAGATCAGCACTAGACAAAGAGTGGAAGCCTGGCAAGGCAGCAGCCTTTGCCTCAAGTGCATGGAAAATAGGTAACACCTGGATGATGCATTCTTGTTTCCTGTCCCAGTAATAAAGTATGCATAGTTTTTGGTAACATCTTATAATTAAAACTAAGACATTAGTGTCAGAAGACTCTATGCACAGTTCTGTGGCTCCATGGTTTACAGCATCCAGGCTGTGTAGGATAATGCGGGTATCAGCTTATTCTTGTGTGCTATAAAGATGCTGCACATCAATGTTGTTTGACATTACATCCTTCCTTGAAGTAACAATAAATGTCTTCTTTGTCCTCTCAAAATGGCACAAAGATTTTTTACCAGGTATACTGTCAAGTCATCTTTTGTCTTAGTGCTGGAAAGAAACTGTTTGGCTGTAACTTTATCTACAGATGTGTTGTTTTCAACGTGATAGGCAACCTCTGGCTTGGTGCCTTTGTGTGTCTCTCTCTCTAGTTGTCTCCTTCAGTGATGTTTCAATATCATAGCAGTCAAACACTACATTTACCTCAAAGTATTGTTGTGTTTTCTGTCCAGCAAAGCATTGAAATGGTCAGCCAAGTCTGTGCACTTTTTATCCATGCAGGCTTGCCCATAGCGTGCACAACAGCTCTGCCATCTAGGATGATGAGCTTCTTTTTTAGTACCTGCGGTAGACGTTACTTCACCATTTGTGGCATTTACTTGTAGCTGAGCATCATCGACCTTTCCCACTTTTGTAAGCACTTCTAGTATGGACATGAGCTTACTTTTGTGTGTGCATGGTTGAAGCTCTCCACTCATGGAGAACAGGGCTTGTAGAATTGAGGTGAATTCATGCTGACCAATGGCTTCCTTGAGATTGATCTCTGGACGGGACCTGGCAACAATTATCCTCTTTCAGCTCTACCACTTGATCAACTAATTTATGCTTAACTATTTTTCTTGCAATTTTTCATAGTTTTGGTTGAATATTCTGCATTCTGTTTCAGATTTGCACCGCCTCACTGTTGATGCGTTCAGCTACAAAGGTTTTATAAGCTCGCTGACCTACTTCATCTTGTGTGCATATGTTCTTTTGCTCTTCTTCAGACATGACATCTTTTGTGACTGTATGAACAATGTCATCTTCTTCATTTGTCATTGGGTTTGGAAGATTTGATCACTCTTTTCAAATGAAGGATGTTCTCTTTTTGTCTCGTCCATACTACAGATGACATTTCATGATGCTGTTGGCAGACACTTGTTGTAGATTCCACCATCCGAATGGCGTCCTCTTCCAGTCTCACAAGCTCTGGTGATATAAGAAAGAATCTCTCTCTAGCACTGGAATTCAAAGTGATACCTATCAGACCTTCTTATAACTTTATTTTGCAATTTATATGCTCTAAACCATGATCAACACCAACTGTACAAAATGGTACCGAGTTCTTGTTGACAATAAAATATCCAGTCATAAATTCCTTATGTATGTCCGGATCAGTTCTCTAAAGATTTTTCCTCTCTGCAACATACAGTGGCACCAACTTTGCATACTTTTGTTTATCATGAGTGAAGAAGTACGCGCATAACTCATCAAGGGAAGCAAGATGAAGTTCCCATTGACCACCTCATGAAGCACGTATGAAGAAAAATATCAGTGACACCATCTTCATGTTGCGATGCACAAACTTGAACAGTGGACTTTTTTATTCTTTCACTTCATCAAACTGAACCAATTACCTGTGATTAATGTGAACTCATTTTTGATTAAATAAAACTTTTTAATACACTATACATGTTTCATGCACTAAACAGTAGTGTCACTAACAGTGCCAATTTTAAGCACTAATAAGACAAGGGACTATATGGGGCCTCATTATCCCAAACAAGCAATGTTCATTTTGCTACTGAAATGTATATTCCAGTAATATAACTAGTAGATTCCTATTAGTGGACAGTGTGAACTGATTACTTTGTTTGTTGCATGGGGCCTCACACTTGTTAAAGCCAGCACTGATGCTTATATTATGCAAGCTTGCAGAAAGTTCACTACCTGTTCAATGCTTAAAATGTATTTTTTTACATGTATATGTCAAATATAAAGGCTTGCTGTCTGCTTCTGAATTACACAAATCAAGATTATTTTTGTATGCTGATGGTTTTTATTTGGCAACAAGTTATAATTTTTCCATCACATCTATTTTTTTTTTTTTTTTTTTTGGGCTGACAGGTTTGTTCTTTCTGATTTAAACATACAAAATCAGTACTTAAATGGATACAATATAACAAACAATAACTTGGGCTTCACAGTGTAAAACCATTATGAATATCTAAGAGAAATACTAAAATCTTTTGTGTGTAAAAATAGACTGAAAATAACACGTGAATTTAACCAGAATGTTTGCTTCTCAAGACTGTTAATTACAATGGATGTTCAATAAAACCATAATTAAAAGTGCTTTAAAACTACATACAAAATTATATGTATAGATAGATATACCTCAAAATACTAAATAATAAAAACATATGCTGCAGCAAGATGTGACCAAAACAAGTTGTGAGAGGTGATAAAACATTGCCACAGTAGCTGGACTGGTTATATTTTCTGATGCATAGTCAAAGTTAATGACAGAAGTAACTTGTATGGTCAGATCTTCTGTGAAAGTAACTTAATATAGTAAGACCTTGTTATCACTTTCTGGTCACATTTTTGTCACTTCATGGCAAAAGTACATAATATGTTTAGGCTTTGTAAAATAAGTTACTCATGTTATCAAACTATGTGAAAAAAAGTTATTCCACACTTTCTGAGAGAAATATATGTAGCTTCTATGGCCAAACTGTGTGGCTAAAAAGAAAGTCTGACTTTATAAAAGAAGCTGCTTACTTAAGTATGGTGATAAAAGTGGAAATAGTTCACTCGGTCAAGATCTATGACAGCAATATATAACTTAAGTAGTCAGACCTTATAACTAAAACCATTCAATGGTTGACATTTCAACAGAAGTAAGTCATAAGGTCACACTATATGAATGATATAACATATCTGGTCACTTTAATCACTTGGCAGAATTTACAAAGTGAAATTGACAGAACTCACTCATTAGAAGTTTATGATAGAAGTTGACCACTTTGTCAGTAAGAATTTTTCGACAGAAGTAATTCACCTGAACACATTTTCTGATAAAAGTGTTAACAAAATACCTCTTTTCACCTGGTATTGTGATAAGTGAACATCAAACAACCACAGCTGAGCTTCTTACATAATTTATGATAACAGTTTTTAATTTGAGCTTTGGTTTCTTTTTTTGATAAAGTGTGCAATAATTATATTACATATTTCTCCAGACAACTTCTGTAAAAGTTGGGGAAATCTTTGTTTTACAAGTTAAAAGAAAAGTGCAATTTCAAGATTTGAAACCTGGTTTTTAGTGTATGCGCCCTCAAGCTTACCCACTGAGCCACTGGGGGCTAAATTACTGTAAAGAAGAGTTGGTCAGATCAATCAGCCTACTTAGATTGATCAAAACCAAAAATAAATTATTCTTGTTGAAAAAAGAAAGTTTTTGGAGTCCACTGCATTGAGGCAAATGTGCAAAGATTAAGACCAATCCACTGGTTAGTTTAGTTCTATAAGAACAATAGTTAAAAAAAATATATAAAGCAGGATTTTCTGATTGAATAATTCTACAAAATTACTAATTTATGAGGGGAAGAGATTTTAAAAAATTATCAGTTGACAAATTCAGAGAGCAGGACAGAATTTAATTACTTTTTTCACAAGCACCAGAAACACAAATCATAGTCATTTATACCCTAAAATTATGATCTCTCACTGTAGCTGCATGTACCTTTTGTTAATATTACACAATGCACTTCATTACTATTGAGTGACTTGTAGTAGTGCACAGGGCATTTCATTATTACTTAGTAACTGATAGTAGTGCACTGTAAGCTTCATTACTATTGAGTGGCTTGTAGTAGTGCACAGGGCATTTCATTAGTACTTAGTAACTGATAGTATTGCATTTCATTACTACTTAGTAACTGGGAGTAGTGCACAGGGCATTTCATTACTATTGAGTGACTTGTAGTAGTAAACAGTGCAATTCATTACTACTTTGTAACTGGGAGTAGTGCACAGGGAATTTCATTACTACTTAGTAACTGGGAGTAGTGCACAGGGAATTTCATTACGACTTAGTAACTGCTAGTAGTGCATTTCATTACTGCTTAGTAACTGGTAGTAGTGCACAGGGCATTTCATTACTATTGAGTGACTTGTAGTAGTAAACAGTGCATTTCATTACTACTTTGTAACTGACAATAGTGCACAGTGCATTTCATTATCCCTTAGTAACTTGTATTAGTGCACAGTGCACTCCATTACTATTGAGTGACTTGTAGTAGCAACTGATAGTAATACACAGTGCATTTCATTACTACTTATTAACTGATAGTAGTACACATTGCATTGCATTTCTACTTAGTTACTGGTTGTAGTGCACAGTGCATTTCATTTTTACTTAGTAACTGGTAGTAGTGCATAGTGCACATCATTACTATTGAGTAACTTGTAGTAGTACACAGTGTATTTCATTACTACTTAGCTGGTAACTCAATGTGATTGTTACTAGAGCAAAGAGTATCTTTCAATTTATCACTATTACAGTGACTGTTGCATTGTAAGTCCATAGGTTTACTGCTGATCCACTAGTGGATTTGATTATAACTACAACAAAAAATATCCATTAACTCGAGAGTTTCCCAAACTGTGGTCCATGAAAAGGTTTATTAATTACCAAAAGCAAGAGTTAACATATCCCAGTGAAAACCCACACTTCAGATCTAAAAAAAATGCTGCTATACAAGCACAAAGAGTATGTATAAATGAAGTGGAAAAGTCTAAAACTGTACATTACATGGCTATTGAGTTCAATAGGGAAAACTTCATTATTATGCATTGTAAAATAATGGCCTGCATGCCAGTTTCTCTGCAAAAGAAGAACAACACTTGTAGGAGCTTTCTTGCAATAAAACATTAAGATCAGAGTTTAAAAGAAATCCCCTATTACAGTTTTGGATTCAGTAAATTGAAGAGTACTCAGTACTTGCATACAAAGCAGTTCATTTTCTGATGCCATATATTACTACTACGTACTTGTTTTAGACAGGATTTCAACACTTGCAACCCTAAACTTAAAATACAGGAGCAGGGTGAATGTTGAATCTGACCCAAGGCCAAAGATAATGAACATTAAACCTAACATTACATGTGTACTAACCATCACATTAAAACATCAAAAGGCAAGACTGTGGTTAATGTTAATAATATATAGATCTTTATGCCCTTATTTTGTTTTTTCTTAAACCACACTGTTCTTATGTGGCCAAAAATAATTAATTACTATCATAGTAGCTGGTAGCCCAGTGTGTTTGTTGTTACTACAACAAAGAATATTATTGAATTCATTACTATCATAGCAGTTGGTAGCCTAATTTGTTTGTTGTTACTACAACAAAGTATATCATTGAATTCATTACTATCATAGCAGTTGGTAGCCTAATTTGTTTGTCATTACTACAACAAAGTATATTATTGAATTCATTACTATCATAGCAGTTGGTAGCCTAATTTGTTTGTTGTTACTACAACAAAGAATATTATTGAATTCATTACTATCATAGCAGGTGGTAGCCTAATTTGTTTGTTGTTACTACAACAAAGAATATTATTGAATTCATTACTATCATAGCAGTTGGTAGCCTAATTTGTTTGTTGTTACTACAACAAAGAATATCATTGAATTGATTACTATCATAGCAGTTGGTAGCCTAATTTGTTTGTTGTTACTTCAACAAAGAATATCACTTAAATCATTATTAGCAAAGCAGTTAATAGCCACATACAAGTTTTGTTACTACTGTTATTGAAATTAACAAAACAGAAACTTACAATTCATTGCTACCATAGTGGTAATTAATCTTTTTACTACTGACATGCCTCTGTATATGAAGCAAGGTTTGATATAAGCTGACCATACTATACTGTCTTGGTGTGATCCACGATGCCAAAAATGATTTTCCTAATAACCTATCACAGAACAAGTATGTAACAGAAACCTACCATCTTACAGCATTGAATACAGTAACCAACATTTTTTTAAATCACAGAACTAGTAACAGTGGTAGATGGTAGTGAGAAACTATCAACTTTTATCAACTATTACTAAAATATCAGCAACTGTAAACATTTTATCAAATAAACATTTCAGAACTAAAAAATAAATGCTGTTTATATATAATGCTATAATTAATACAAATACTTTTTTAAAAATACAAATGCCTTAAAGTGACAACAGCCATTTCAAATAAAGAAAAGAAACAGTTTTAGTAGATTATTCTCTTTGCACTATACTCTTTTATAATAGTCGAGATGTTAATTTATTCACAGAATGCTCTTCAATATGACCTCAAACTTTGTCAGTGGCTACTTTTGCTCTTTACCAGATAGCTCTCAGAAAAAAAAAAGGCTTTATGTCAAGACTGTTATTGTGATTCCATTCAAACAAATTACAACAGTCAATCGTCAAAACATTCATTATAACTACACCCTTTACCTTTTTTTCCTGATAATTATGCTCAAATACTTCTCTGACACGTAAATTAGTGACCAACTAACAAAATGGTAAAAAAATTTCACCAGGTATTTACAGAACCTTTGGGTTTATTCCACAAGCATGATAAAATTACTTTAAACCAGATAAAGAACAGCATCAACAAAATCTTATGTTGAAAACATGACCTGAATTTCACTAATATACCCACACTTTTAAGATTTATCAACTTATACTTAATGCAAAAATGTTTCATTTTCATTTTTTTTCAAGTTTGAAAAATATAAAATGTCATTCAAATTTAGTGTCACAAAAAAAAATCTAAAGCGACTTAATGGTATTGAATTATTTCTGACCTTATATTTTGAGCTTAAATAAAAATCACAGTTAAATTTCAGTTAAATAATGAAATGGAAATTATTCAAAAACATATTTCCAAGCCATAACAAACAGTAAAAAAAAGAAAGATATAAAGAAATATATGTTCCAGTCAACAGTTGTACAATCACAGTTGAAGTTCCAAAACAAAACATAATATATGTATTAGTGATGTTTTAATACAAGCAAGTTATAAGCAAATCCAAAATAATTTAAAACAAGGTTGGACATTTTTAGTGTGTATAATTCAAAGAGAGTGAGCAATTTCTAAGTCACATCTGGCAAATCTGATTTTTACCCGCCGAGGATTTAATGTTCTTAAACAAAATCATCATCCAGCAGGTAAATGTAAACATCATATGGATTGCAAAACAAACTTTTTGGTAACTTTAAACAGGTAAGCTAAGTATTTTTAGCCTTTGTTTATGTCTAGTATTTCAATCCTATTTCAGATGTACTGGCATATAAGACAAAACATTACTTTAAAGTGCATAATATTTTACTCTTTGAAATATATTTTTGTACACCTGTTATTCAAACTTCACATACAAATTTGTTTTAATACAAACAGTTTTCAAAAGTAACTGGAAAGCTGTCAATGTCATCTTTCATTGAAAAAGTGAAACAAAGATTTGTAGAAATAGTAGTTATAAGAGTGAGCACACATTTTGTTCTAAATCTACAGTTTTATCCACAACTTTGTTGACTGTTTCTCAAGTACCTGGGAAGGTGTTATTCTGTATGATAGATGATTCAGCATAAAGAACTAAATAATGGAACCACGTAAATTGTTTTTTACACAGTCAAATTAGTTTTTACCCATTTAATACATTACAAGACATAAGTTTATGTAAAGAAAATGAAATAGCAATCAAAATATTTGATGCATGATAATCAACTAGGTTTGAAGTAGAAAATATCTTTACAATGTCTGAAGTTTTCATAAATTGGCAACATGAAAGATAATTAAATTCTGTCACATTGTGACATAAAAGAAAAACTATTTTCTGTGAGCTGATAAAAGTAGACAGAGATTGTGACACTTTGTGACAAAGTATTAGTTCTGAATACTGGTAAAATGAAAGATAAGGTTTCAGTTTTTACAGAACAAAGAAAGATGGAGGCAGTTAATTACAGCATGAAATACAAAGTCAATTAGTTGCATGAAAGGCAGTACTTTTCAAAAGTATTGTCATGAAAAGATGAAATTAGTTCAGTTGAGCCAAAGTTAAGAATGTAGTTCCATTTGTTTTGTCATGAAAAATAATTAGGTTATTTTGCTGGTATCATAAAGGATACACTTTCTTAGATAGTGTTCATGAAAGATAAGTCCATTAGCTGGTGGTACAAAAGATCAAGTTAGGTCACTTAGTTGGTGGCATGAAGATAAATAATTTCCTTAGATTGTGTCAATAAGAATTTGATTTCTAGTTATTACTAGATTTTACAGTTAAAACAAAAATTTTGAAATATATTAAAAGATACATGTAAGATTGAAAACAAATGTCTAAATAACATTCATTTTAAAATCTAGTGGAAAAGTACAACTACTTTAAACATACTACCACATCACAATACATTTCAAAAAATTATTTGACAGAGTCCAACTGTAAAATTGTAATTCAGTCCTCATATTTGTTATAGATCATCTTTAAATATGAGATTACAGCTGCCAGAAAAAATCTCCTTTCTGAAAAAATCACACAAAAAAGAGGTCAAGGAAAAAACCTTGTGATGGTAAGTGTTGGAAAGATGGATTTCTCCACTAACTTGTACTGTGCACATGTTTGAAATGTCAAAGGTGTGGGATATGTTCTTTTGGTGGCACCACAACCGTACAGCACATCATCACGTGTCCTCTATAAAGCTTTAGTGTTAATTATCAAGAAAGAAGGACTAGGCACACATGGAGTTTTTACTTTGGCCACTGAAACTATCATAATAACTCTACTATCATCAGAGATGGCCATGTCTGGAAGGGTCCGAAGAGGTTGTTTCCATGCTTTCATGTATGGAGGCTTCAAGTGCTATTGGTGTCAGCCACTGACGAGGTAAACATCGCTGGAGAAATGGGACACAAGAACTGAAGTATGCCAATCTATTAACCCACCGTGGAATATCTTGCCCACACAAAACCTGTTAAGTACACAATTTATGTAAGTAACGGAATTTCTGCCTCTCCTATCATAAGGAAATCACCAAAATCCACTTCTAAAATACATCATGATTAAGCTTACAGGCAAGTATAAGATGATATATGCAAAAGTATTATGAAACAGTTAACAATACTGAAGCCTCAATATTCATCTGCTTAAGAAAGTACTAAATTTACCTAAAGTAGGTTTCATGCAAGTACTGAATTGTAGTTATGCAAGCAAGAAACAAAGATAGAACTTAATTCAAATCAATATTTAAGGTATTTTCTCATTTACTAAACCTGGCAAGCAAAATTTTAAGTGTTTTATAATTATAAACATGTTTTCTAACATGATAAAGAATCATTGTTAAGCACGTGTTAACATTATATCTCTGTCTTGTACATGGCTAAAACACAGTGTCGGACCTGAATGTACTTCAGTAGATCCCCACCAATAACTTAAGTGTTACTTAATGATTTTGCTACAACTGATACGAACATCACCCACTGAACTCAGGTGGGACAAAGACGTGCACTAAATAAATAGAAACAATAATTTAGTTTATTCAGAATTGCAATGATATAAAATGAGAAATGAAAAAATTACAAAAAAAGAATGAATGTTTTAAACTGTTTCAATTAAACTGCAAAATCATGTTGTTTTAGTAAAACCAAAAAATATTCAAACATCCAGATTAAACACACAAAAAAGTCATTATACATAACAGTTCAAATCACAATTATTAAAATTTCCTTACCTGAAATGATATTTCAGATAGATACCTATCTCTATGCACCACTAAAAGATATCTTGTGTACGACTGCTTTGGAATTTCCTGCACAAGCCATGAACATACTCCCACCCCTAAATATGTGCGATGTATTGTTTCAGCCTATGCTGTAATTGTCATAATGCTGTAGTCCTTCATCACCAAATAGGATGGCCACACAACTGCCACGTGTAATAATCCCCACGATCATAGGCTCATTTTTGATGAGACAAATGAAACACACTGGAAGTAGAGAGTAGGAGGTGGTGCAGAGATAAGTAGTTACCTGAAATACATTTTCAGGTAAGGAAAATGTTAACTTTAGAAATTTTACTTACCTCTCTGCACAACTAAGATTAGAATCCCATATTAAGAAATATGGGGGGCTGGTGTGGATAAATTACAAATATGAGCCCCTTTTTGAAATAGCAATAGACACAGAAAGTCTATGGGGTATGATTTTCACAGGACCGGGAATTGCTTAATGGAGCAACATCTGGTGGGAGACTTTTACTAAGACAAGAGCAACAGTAAAATGTTACAGCTTTTGCTCATGATGTTACCCTGAAAAACAGAGAAACTGACACTTACTTGAGCAAGAGTACCTGTAAAATGATTACAATTTTTGTTCATGAGATGGTAGCGATCTCCTCTAAAATCCTTCCCCATTTCTTCAACAATGTGACGAATGTCACTTTCTGTGAAGTCTGTATAACCAATAAGAATGGACTGCCTGAAAATATACATTTCCTAAATGTGAAATAATGGGTGGTAGTTTCAAGCTATAACCTACCAAATGAAGTAAAGTTGTTTTATTAGTAGTTTTCTATGTAAGCCTGCTGATTGAATTTGTTTTAGTAAAATCATTAGTAATTTAAACTTTCAGAAAAATTTATGTTAATAATTTTAATACTCGTTTAACCATTGGCTAACTATAATGCATACCTCTATAGTGTCCAATGGGTATTCACATAACAGACGATTATTTTGGACATGAAACAAAATGAGACCTAAATTCATTTACCAAATATCACAGTATCTTTTTCATATTTCTATACAAGATAGTATGAATGCTGCATCATTTTAGTCAAAATGTACCATTTTGATTCGATTAGAGTTAATCCCTTGATTCCAGTATAAGATACAAAAATTTACTTTCTGTCCCTATGCTTAATTTTGTTCAGAATAACCTACATTGAAAAATAAAAAAATAACTAACCAAATTTCCAAACCAGCATTAAGATGAACTATTATTGTGTATACTAGAAAATGATGCTATATCATAAATTTAAGACACAGTAAAATGATTAGGCAGTTCTTAACTGATGCCAGCTTTAGACAAATAACACATTGTAAGTTAATATTAAAATTACAACTATCACACAGTTACATTTATATAATTCCTACAATACAGCAAAATTAGCAGTATAATTACATCTTCTATCAGTTGTATTATCAAAACACCTCTGGTATTGGATACTTGTGACCTGAATGGCTACTTATGTGACACAAGCTAAATAGCCAGGTCCAGAGACATTCTTGGGGTCAGGTACAGACATCCTAAACTTAGAAGTGTTGACCAAAGGTATGACAATCAGTCATTTGGCATCTACTGCCTAGTTTTAAATATTTTGGTGGGTAACGTTCATCAAATAGGTAAGCATCAAGTACTGGAAAATGTGGGTTGTTCAACAAGTTCTTAATTGTTTAATCACTTCGCAAGGCTTGAATCCATAGTTGCAATGTGTTTTATTACATGTAAAATTGTAAACTAAAAGATAGATACATGTCAACTGGGCACCATGCATTTTACTGCTTTTAGATTTCAAACAACCAGCATATTAATTGTAGATTCATAATATATACTGCATTATTTCTACAGTGTCAAATCACCAGATGGCACCATATTAATTATAGCTTTATAACCTATACTGAATAGTTTCTACACTATCAAACCACTAGATGACAGCATATTACTAATTTTCAAATCTGTGAGTTTTACAAAATATGCATTATCATACTACCTGGTAAAGAATAATTACAAAATTCATTATATGTATTACTTGACTGTTTCCAGCCCACAGATGGTATACAACATTTTGTTTTTAAATTTGAAACCCACAGACACTTCAAACATAAACTATAACAACCACTGAGAACATTTTAAACTAAATTTCACTTTTGTTTGATAAATTTGTTATTTATAATGCCATAAAAAGTACTATGTGACATAATTATATTCTATGTCATTATGCAATATGGTTGTAACTACTGACCTGAAAACCAGGATTCACACACACACACTTGTTCTACAAGCTACACAGATTCTAAGAGTCAAGTTTCATTGCTTTTCTTTTTTGTACTTATTTTATCTTCTTCATTTCACAAAATAAGCAATTGTTCCATAAAGAGAAGTTTGTATTTTAATATTTAGGCCAATTTCTATATTTTTGTTGTGCAGGAATGAAACAGACAAGAAACAAATTTTTGGATGGCAACTCTGTTGAAAAGAAATTTTGGAATAATATGTCTTATATACATCATTAAAACTAATAAAATTGAAAATTACTATATCTTATTTACAAAATTTGCTATTGTACTCCTTTTAGAAATTATGTACATTTCTTTAAAAATGGATCCCCTTTAGGTTCAAAACTCATGCCAGTTGTACTTATAATAAGTTTAATATATTTTATTAAATGCAGAATCTGTTAAATAATGCAGCATATTAAGCTAACTTCCTCGAAACACATTAACATTAAAAATGTGCCTGTATCACTACTCCGTAGTTACAGAGCTAAAAATAATGATAATGAATAATAAGGAAAAATGTCCTACTTAAATCTAAAATGCTCTCCTAGGTCATCAGCATCTCTAGGAGCAATTTCAAAAATCCCTGAGAAAGGAAATGGGTGTCCTCCATAGGCATATTCTAGCAAAAATGAAAAAAAAAGTCATGTCTTAGTAGTAATTCCAATGAGTTTCTCAACATCATATAAAACTATACATGCCCTAGCTTTTACTTATAGAGAGAGCTGTTTCTGATGCTGAAGATAGCAACATGAGACAGAAATACACAACAATGTGGTTCTCAGCTCATGGTCACCCACATTTTAACAAAACCAACAGAAAAATGAAAATAAAGATACACTAGTAAAACAATCTTTTACAGGATCACATTTTAACAAAACAAATGCACACTAGTAAAAGAATCTTATCAGGGTCACATTTTAACAAAACTAGCATATGAATGTAAACTAGT
Organism: Limulus polyphemus; assembly: GCF_000517525.1. Taxonomy (NCBI): domain Eukaryota; kingdom Metazoa; phylum Arthropoda; class Merostomata; order Xiphosura; family Limulidae; genus Limulus; species Limulus polyphemus. The sequence goes on along the minus strand of NW_013665733.1, from coordinate 116,362 downwards.
AAATTAATCTTTTACAC
>NW_013665733.1:113470-115433 GCF_000517525.1 Limulus polyphemus | reverse complement strand
TATGATCCAGATGAGTTGACAAATCCATCCAGTACACATAGAGGCCAAGATATCACAGTAAATAGAGAGGTCCCATGGCAAGAATATACAATTGTGGGAACCCCAAAATGTAGCCGTATGTGCCAAGTAATATCTGACCATTCAAAGATGATCAAGATCAGTATGATCTTAGAATATCGAGATTGAGGGAAGAGAAATGGGAAAGGGGGAACATTTTCCCTAATGAGATGTCCAAATTTTAAGAAGAAACAAAGTCAAAGAGGCATACATCGTATAAAATTCAGATCTGGAATGGCCACAAGCAAGAAGGAGAAGGAAACAGGTTTTGAGAGAGAGATTATAAAATAAGCATATTGCCAATGGTTCAAACGGGGCCTAGGTGAGTTTGTGTAGAATCAAGAGGTAGTAGTCATTGTCACTTCGAGAATTTATTGTTGTGAAATAAATTTTGCAGATAATTTTTTTTTGTAGTAATTTCAAGGCTGTGCATGTTGAGATAAAATAAAATAAAGTTAACACTACAATAAACGCAGTGTAAATCTCACTACATTAAACTTCAAGAAACACATCCATTCATGATTGTGGTGAGGAAAAGAACAACAATAATTTCGAGTGCAAATGCTTATGGAGATCTATTGGATATTGATGAGGTATTGCCATCCTATTGTTGGAGGGCTACTGTCACATAGTAGCATCATATGTCTTAGGTGAAAGATAGCTCAAAGATAGTGGCATACACAAAATCTCAAAGGCAGACATGCAAGGAATAGTTATTATGTTCAGAGAGCTAAGGATGTTGCTTCATAACAAGCAAATAAACTTTACATTGGTAAAAGCATCTTCTCAGGATCAAATTCTAACAAAACAAGCAAATAAATGTACTCTAGTAATACAATCTTTTACATGATCAAATTCTAACAAAACAAGAAAATAAATGTACACTCGTAAAATAATATTTTACAAAATGACATTCCAAAAAACAGGCAAATAAATGTGGACTAGTAAAATAAACTTTTAATCATTTTCTCTGTAGTAGTAAAAAACTCAAACATCTTCTATGAATAACAGTTATAACATTTTCTGGCAGGTCATTATCAATCTCAATGTATGACAAAAAATAAGGAACTATAAAAATAATCACACATTTTGAAAACTTTCTTTTTCTAAAGTTTTTAGAGAAAACAAATATACATACAGGTCACACTAACTGTAAGACAATATTGACAATCACATATCTTTTTTTTATGATTTGTTTATTGTTGTTTTTATTAATGGGTTTACTTACTATTGGAACTTTAATCAATAAAGACTACAATGATATTCATTACATCCATTACAGTGTAGTATGTCTATTAAGTCTATTACAGTTTATGATATGCATTACAATACTTTTATTCCAATAGCACTAACCCTTTCTGGACCAGAGAAGTGTCAATGATATCTCTCAAATTTTCACTTCTCACCATGGAAATACTTAACAAAATTGTATGAAACTTAGTACAAACTTACAAACTACTATCTTGTTTCAGCTTTAAAAAATTCTTTCTTACAATTTCATTAAAGTTGTAAAATTTTGTTTTGAAATATTGATTTTAGAAAACATTACAGGTACGTCCTTTTGTCTTAGAATTACAATTTTTCTACTGTTGATAAGAAAGTTCCACTTTATATATACTCTGTTAGTTTCAACTTTACTGAAATTAACTATTTTTTGTGATTCTTTATTTTGCTGATCCCAGAAGTAACCATTTCTAGTTGTAACAGGGTTCGTACACCTTAAGTGAGATGAAATTCCAGGACATTTCGAGGACAAATTGTTTTTTTCCAGGACAGAATTATTCGGAAATTTCCGAACAATATATTCATATATTTAAGTGTAAATACATAATAATACATAATACTTTTAAACATTTCACTGTGAAATTTATCATCTGTTATATTTTATTGACGTGACTGACCAAGT
>NW_013665733.1:91726-112786 GCF_000517525.1 Limulus polyphemus | reverse complement strand
CCCCTATCATCAACACATGTGGCTAATACAATGAAAAGGCCGGGGGATAATGAATGGGAACCAGTCAGGCTCGTTCGCACCAAGTAAAAACAAGAAAACCAAAAATTAAAAAAAAAAACATTTTTTTCCGGGACAAATTTTATTTTTCCAGGACATTTTCGTTTTTTCCAGGACTTTCCAGTACTGGAAAAAAAAATCGCGTTTTTCCAGGATTTCCATGACATTCCAGGACGCGTACGAACCCTGTGTAAGTCATAATAAACATGGCAAAAACCAATATAAATTTATCAGTATTCAAGGACCTCATCTCTCAAAAGGTATTGCACTATTACCTTGTCAGGCTAGGTAACAATAATTTTGTCAATAATATTCTTGTTGGAGATCAATTTATATCTAATAAACATGATTTCTTAACAATAAATGATAAGATCTATATGTGAATTGTTTGAATATGATATACTTAAGAATAATATTCAATGTTTTAAGAATTTGAGTCTTCTGAATACTTTGCCATCACCTACAATAGTATTTGAACCTAAGCTTTAATACCCGATATCCTATCAAAGAAAAGTTTTTTTTAGATTTAAAACAAATACTATAGAAAATTCCAAGATCTGTGGTTCGTTCCCAAGTCTTCTAAAATTTTCACCAGATTGCTTTGTTCATCCCTACAGGAGTTCAAGGTAGTTACTTTCCCAAAAAAACATAAATTACTGCTCAAACCATTTTATTTACTCTACATTGAAATAAGTATTATATAACCTGCTCTATTGAATGGTACTTAAATTTGCCTGTAGCTTTATTTAAAGTTGTGCTTCATTTGTGATTGTTCAGACCATATGCTGTGACATGATGAAAAAGTAGGAACCAAGGGCTGTGGTAATAAAAGGACTAAAAGAAAATGAACATAACACGAGAAACAATACACATTAAATTCTATTCTCAAGAAATGACAGTTTCTTAGCAATTATTAAACCATGCTTTGGGATAGGCAGGAAAATTCTAAAAAAAATAATAAGTGAGTTGTTTACAGGTGTCTCCTCAGAGCTGCACAGAAAGATGGAACAGCACTGAGGTACACTTTCAGCATTCCAGTTTTATTTGGGGGGGGGTAAAAATACTCATTATGTCAAAAGCTTAACTGGTACAATATAATATTTTTCTATTATATGTATATCATATAAGTTCTTTTACTCATCTACATTGAATACAATAAACTTCACAGTAACATTCAATAAATAAGGATTTGAGTCATCAGAATATTTTCAAATATTTTTGAGTACTCAATGTTGAAATTGAGTTAGAATTATTATTTTTCACTTAAATCTTAAAATTTTGTTAAGTAGCTGTGCACTCAATACCTGAAAGATACTAACCATAATGGATAGAGTTAGTGTACTGTCTTCATAACAATGGCATTCAGGAAAAAAATAATATATCTTGTAGTGTCTTGTATATCAGTCAGAAATGAAGAAAAAGAAAGAGGGAATTTCATAGTGTATTGTACTCTAGTCAGTGGCATTAAAAAATTAAATTTATCTATTATTTTGCGTACCATCCAGAGTCATCAACAGAAAGTTCACAATTCCAAAATGTTGTATTGCAGCTGATGGCATCAATAGAAGATACATAAGCTTGTAGTAAGTTGTGTTCTACTCAGTTGTTTAAAAAAAAAGAAAAATCAAACAGTATTGTGTGAAAAAAACAAATCCCATGGTATATGTTCCACTCGCACCAAAGTTCAATCAATCTAGCAAAGGAACAATGTAAACCATCTACAAGTAGATAAATAAAGTGTTATATTGATATAACCATTTTAAAATTGAAGAATCAAATTTCATTTAATTCATGCACTAATTTAACTGTTCTTGAAATTATTGTCGTGTTTTATCAACTAATGCAAGTTATTATTTTCCTATACTGAAAATGTATTTCCGATAGGTACTTACATCCTCTCACATAAATAGCTATTCTTGTTCAGTGCTGCCCTCTATAAGCAAAACTTTTCTTCGCATGCCACGAGCCTTGAGCTCCCACTTATCCTAAGATCAATGTGGTTAAACTGCATCTCCCATGCAAATCATCATGTGACAACCCTCCACCAATAGGAGTGCAGCACACCCTCCTAACGCATGGGACTCCCTCTATTTGATTCTAACAAACTATCACTTCGAGCTTTGGCAAAAAATAGAAGCATCAGTTTTCAATGAGGAGGAAGGGTGGAAATACATTTTCAGTATTGGAAAATTAAAATTTCTAATAGGGTACATTACTTCTTTTCACATAAATAGCTAGAATCCACACTGAACAGGTGGAGAGACCTGTGCGAGGGAAAGAAAGAAGCATCCTTTGAAAGTGTCAAAAGGACAACCTAAAAGAGTAGATCCTCACAGTAGAGGATAATACGTGAGAGATCGCACCACTTCTGCACCAGGTATGCTCTTCACCCAGTGTGGAAAGAGGTGTCACAGATATAGGTAGAAATTGGGAGAGCACGTCCAAATGGGAGAGAGAAATGGTTGGATAGGGATCTGAAACACACAATATTGGAATCTCAATCCCATACAGTAGATCAATGTGGGTGAGAGTAAAAAGATGTGTCTCTAGGTGTAGAGTGACTGGGGTGCAATAGACCATACACGGCAAGAAAACTACAATCAAAAACCCAGGTCACCGAAAACTGACACCCATGTGGGGGTAGGAAAGAGGATCATACCACCAGAAAGTCAACTACAATCCAAAACCCAGCCAATAGGTGGTGTTAGGAAAGAGAATCATACCTTCTTCATCTCAAGTTCAGCAGACTGGTGGGAATAAAAAAATCATTGAGGGTAAGCATAAGAGAAAAAAAACATATTAATCTACAAGTTTCACCACTGTGACCCACAACACAGATGGAGGGAACAAGAGTATAAATAAGTGAGAAAATGAGAACACCTACCATACATGTGTGAGGACTTATGTTGATTGGTTCAGCTCTTAAATCCAAAACCCAGTGACTGCTCACACCAAAGCTACAACATCGCCTCAGATAAACCCATACAAAGAGGGAGGATCAGATTGGAGGACATCTCGTCATCTACACCAGCATAACACCACCACACTACTTTCAACTTAATGGTTTTATCATTATTTGTGTCGTATATCATAATCACATTCAGGAGGATGCCTCCATGATCCACCACCTCATTGGCTTGGAATTGGAAAGTAGTAAAGACTAACATACACCACTGGAAGAAAAAAAAAGGGGGGGGGAGAAAATGCAGTGAAGAGTCCAGAAGAATGTTAACATCTGAGAAGGAACTCTTATATGTAGGACAGGTAAATGATAGGAAGGTCCCAAAATGGAACATGAATAAAGAATGCAATGGCCAAAGAGACAAACGAGCACACAAAAAAGAAAAACAAAACAAATGTAGCAATACAGATACCAGACGTGATGCAAAATCACAGGAATAACACTCCAAAAAAAATTGACCAGTGGAGGAAAAGATCAGTCTGTAAGTCCCAATTAAAATTGGAAGGGAAACAAACTTTGTACAAGACAGTATTCCACCCCAGAATATCCCAAAAGCAAAAAAGCCACGTTAGTGGGGAAAGAGACGAAGATGGCAATCTCCCCAACATGAAGGTGAGAAGGAGGAAAGTATCCCACAAAAAACCCCAAGAAATAGATAGAACACCTTAGAAAGGAAGTATATGGTGGCCAATACCAGTAGGAGAGGTGATTGAGGAAGATGAAGGGTAGAAAACATGGCTAGAGAGAAAGGGATAGGATTGCCCCCACACAGGGAACTGAGATTTGAAGTGCGGAGAAGCAAGAAAAAAAATCTTCCTGATAGTAAGCTAAGACAAAATGAACCAAAAGAGAGACAAAAAGGCCGAGCATGAACTAAAATTTCTGGAAAAGGAGGGGAAAAAACAACAATTGTGAAACATATATAAAAAGGGCTGAGGTAGGCCTAGCAGACTCCGCAGTAGAGACCTGGGAAGGCCAATTCATAATCAGTTGGAGGAAAATTGTCAAAAAAGATGTCGTCCTGAATGAGTTCGGCAGTTAGAGGAGGAAGGCGAGCAATAGTGGGATAAGCTTGGGTAGACCTCGGACCCAGGGTCTTCAAAAACAAAATTAATTGTAAGAAGTATAAAATATAATTAATTATAAAAATTAAAAAGTTGTTATATTGTTGAATTAAGTTAGTGTATACTGACAATAAAAAATTTATTAGATGGAATTTATTGAAGAAATAATATATTTAACCTACGATTTACCAGTAAGCTGAATGACAGATAAGCCTAAATTTACAAAGACACATGTTAAGCCTAAACTAACATTACATTAGAAAAAATATCACTAAATGTTAATTCAAAAATCCTAACCTTACAAGAAGTAGGTACAAATCTAATTAAACATATGTTATTGAAACCAAATAGCTACAAATAATAATATTAATATCAAAATATTCAAAAAAGCCAGAACAATATAACAGCTTATCTGTCCAAAGTTGGCGGACCCAAATGTGTGAGTTACGAAACTTAAGGCCCAATGAAGGTCAACTCATATAACATCAATCTCCCAATGTATTAAAGCTTACAATTCTGCAGACAGGTACCGCCACTTGAAGCCTAGATAAATGTTCTGGAAGCAAATGATAACATTTTCAAAGCTTCACATAAGCTTCAGTGAAAAAAATATCTCCATATTAAATTTCAAAAAATACACAAGAAGAGGGCACAAACAAAAAATGTCTTGATGATAGCACTGCCAAACAAAACATGATAGTACTGTAGAATCAAACAGAGGTAGTCACATGTATCAGGAGGGTGTCACATTCCTATTGGTGGAGGGTTGTTGCATGATGATTTGCTTGCGAGACACAGTTGAACCACATTGACCTTAGGGTATACGTGGGAGCTCAAGGCTTGTGGCATGTGAAAAAACATATACAGGGCAGCACTGACTGACAATAGCTATGTATGTGAACGGAGGTAAGATACCATATCGGAAAAACAACTTTACATGAAACTGTAACATTTACTATGATAAGCAGTGAAATTTAAAATGTGTATTATATAAAAATAGGGTAATAAGAAGGTTATTAGTTTGCCAAATAAGCTCCGCCATCCAAAGTAGTAGAAACTTTACCTACTCATGTATAAAAACCTTTTACGAATCTAATCACAAAAATTCTTCAAGAAGACATACAAGGGACTTTTTTAAACTTCCTGTACTCTTTCAGTTTTAGCAACATTTGTGCTAGGATTTAAATCAGGCTAGAATGTTGGGCACAGTATATTTAATTTAATACTAATTTTTTTTATTATTTATTAAAAGGCTTTTCACCATTATTTACAGTGTTTATAAATAAATACCTAAAAGCACCAAACAAAACATAATATTTTTAATTTCAACTTAAATTGTGGTAGATTGTGGTAGCCCAAATTCTTTCTTCTCAGACAATTTGTGTTTACAGAGTACAATTTACAAATGTCAGTGTGTGACAAACATTAAAAATACTTGGTCCAACAATTAAGTCATATTTGTATTACATTCAAGATAAGATTTCAAAATTCATGCAATGAAGGTTGACTACATAAAAATAAAATGAACGAAACCTTACAATTTTCTTTTATGCTAGAAAATAAATGTGTAACAGAGAAGCAGAGAAGCAGTAAAGGTTTCTAAATTTCACATAATAAGATAGATCTTTCTACTTACCAACACCATAAATTTCAATTCCTGAATGGAACACCCCAAGGCCCAGTGGAGATACATATTCATTTATCCAATACTACAAAAACAATCAGCAAAGGAGATCTTAATTGCTGGGCAGAATAATAAAATAAAATGTATTGATCTCTCAAATAAATGTGTTCTATTTTTTGGTCCACCACAGTAAAATTTATGTACAAGTATTTTAATCAGTACATATAAATCTTAATGGTGATCCAAAACAGTGAAGTGTATTTATGCTAACTTTTATTGTTAACCTAAAATAACAAAATGTAATTATAGAGATTTCACCAATGAACAATATTACGATTTCTATGCCAGCTCTGCTACATACAGCTTTTTTCACTAGTGCTCAAATGTGTCACTGTTATGAAACAATGTGTTTTTATTCTAAGAGATGGTCTTGAATAACTTATAACACTTTTTTTGAGAAAAATTATATAAAGTAAGAAGCATTTACTAATCTTGATAATAAAAAAAAACATTTCACACTAACAAATTCCAGTACTAGTTTAAAGGCAGTTAACAATAGTCTAAATATAAGTAGTTGAGACTTTGAAAACTGAACTTTCTCCTAAATGTATATTTATTTCAGGTATGTGACATGAAAATAGGGGTTAAATTTGATAGATAATGCATCTCTATAGCTGACAAGTTACAAAATTCTTTCTCCCACTACAGTGTATTCTATTGATTCCACTCTACGGTTACTAGTCTACTTTTATTTTTTATACAAGGTATACACAGCATTGTTATTAACATGGTAGAAAAAAAGTATATACAGAAACACATATACACAATACTTGTACAAAATTGAAACTACATTGATAAAAGTATCCTGGTCACTCAAATATACATTCATGTAACTTAATTTACTGTACAACATACAGTTAAAGTTGGTTTAATCAATTGTTACATATGAAAGTGTAGTATATTTTACTTGAATGAAAAAAAATATTACACATTTTTTAAGTATAGTTAAATAATTCAATATCTACCTAATTAACAAGAAAACATATGAAATAATGTCTATTACTTACCATATCATAAACATTCAAAATAACTGGTTCTCTAGCCATTCTGACGTGTAGTGGAAGACTGACTTTTGTGAAGTCCAAAAAAAGTTGACTAGTTATGTTATAATGAAGCTGTAGTCGTAAGTAAAACAAGGAGATTTGCCTGCAAAAATACCAGATAAGGAACTAGTAACTTATAATTTAAGTAAACCGTATAAAAACTAGTGCTACATGGTGGGTACGTTCCTTGAAAACCAACACTTGTAATTTTACAGATACCAATACACAACGTACTTCAGGATAGACAGTGAACCAAATACCTCCATTCTTTCTGTACTGATACTAGAGCTGGATGATAAGTGGAATTTGATAGTTGATTAATTCATTAATTATTCTCATGTGAAACTTGGATAGTCAAAATAATCATAAATAGCAATAATTGAAAACACTAACTTTGCTTAATTGATTATATTTGAGAGACATGATCTAATCAATTAAGTTGAACAACCTTAAATCAATTGAAAATAATAATGAGATAACATAAAAACAGTATTTCAATTACTAGTTGTAACAACTGAAAACAGTAATAATCAGAAACATTAACTTCATTCAGTGATTATTATTGTGACATTAATTAATTTAATAACAATTTGGGTTAATCAAATTTTTTAACTGACACTAATCAACGTAATTGATTAACGAAATTAATCAACCAGCTCTTAAGTAAATTTTACACATACAGGTGCTCAAAAGGACAGACTACCAAACACGTGTGAAATGTCTTTATTATATAAATCAAAAGTCGACATGACAAAAAAAGAATTTTCCTACTCAGAGATTGATACTGAATGAAATCCCTTTTAACTTCAAAACCTTCAATTTCAAATATTATCTGTACTTCTGACAGATAATTATTTTTTTAGCTTATTGATACTCCTTTTAAAAAATTATATATATAATTTATGTTTGAATTTATTCATTGCAATGCCATATTCATAATATGTAATTGTAATGTAACTTGTAGTCTTCATTAAAAGAAAGCCTCTTCTGTAAAATGAAAAAATATCCTAGAGAGTTAAAAAACAAAGTTCAATTCCAAAATAAGCTGGGAAAATAGGAAAATTAAAACACTTGTCAAAACATGGTAGAGGATATTGGATATATTATTAAAAGTATAATAAAATCAATGGACATTTAAACTACCCTACATTTCCTCAAGGTAGCATGTCATACTTGCATGACAATCATGATAAGTTTACAGTAAACTATCTGTATTTGGCCACCTAAAAAAATTCAACTAGATGTATTTCATGCTAAAGTTGAATTAGAAACTACAAAGAAAGCTTCTGTTTGAGATAGCCTTAAATATGAAGCCTGGAAGCACAGGTCAGCTATACAAACCTGATAATTAAACATCAACCTCTGTTTTACTTTTTACTTTCTATTTTAAAATTGAGGTCACAAAAGCTTAAGAATTGAAACTAATAAAGTTTCTAAGGTGGAACTGAGAAAAATAAATCACCCTATAAGCAGTACACATACAAGTGTGCATTTCTTAAAACCCATAAAAAAAAGTTTCATAATGGTTAAATCAATAAAGTGAAGTGTAAAAATGATGTAAAATTAAAAGTTGATAAATAACATCAAAGGAGGGTAATTACAGAAACTAGTTAACATTAAAAATGACATTACTGAAGTGCAATAAATAGTACCTTCACACACGCTTTCTAGGAAAAGTCATGGTAAACAACATGTGATAATTCACATTAAATGAAATATGTAGGAAATACTAAGTGTTGTGTTTTAAGAATCATAATGAAATTAATACCAACTAAACACTGCTAAAAAAAACCAAAAACTTTACCAACTGACCTACTAAAGCTTCATGATTCCTAATCCTTACCATTAAGATGCGCAGATGTTCGAACATTCTCTAAATGTGAAGGATAATATCACAGAATTCATAACTTCAGGATAACATTAAACCAAAGAATGACTGACAATGTTAGCACATAAAAGTTCCTTGTAACAGCTCACTACCTTCACACACAAACATTTAGATAATGAAACTAGTATTTTACATGTAAATTCACTGCTCACTTCACTTGCACATTATGCAATGGATCAATCTTAATCATCAGTTACTGGTTGAACTAAACTAACTTGCTAATTTACAAGTTTGAAACCAAGCTCAGGATTCTTTAGTTAGAATAATCTATTGTGGAATGTAAGCTACCATGTTTTATTGTGGTTTCATATTACAGTTTCTTTTATGAGCCAATAGGACAGATGTACAACATATTTACAGTCACCCTATAAACTACTTGATAGTTTTTAATAAGAATTCTACCTTCAAGAAGTACATTGTCCATTTTATAATTAATGTAGGCCTAAATCTTAATCCTTACATAAGAAGTTCAAAAATATGTTACAGGTCTAGCAGCTAAACCTTGTGTCTGAATAAGTGTGTGTGATGAAACTTGTAGCAGCTTGTACTTCAGAAACTTCTAGATCACTCACAGTTTTTATGGATATTCTAGAAGCTTTATATACAAGAAGTGGATTAACTGAATTGTGATCATTTACACAAAAAGGGGCATGTTCACATAAGGTCTACAAAATGGGTGGTTCTACCCCATAATGATTGATTAGAATGTTCCAGAAGAAAAGGTGATATGAAACTTATTCAAAAAAGCATATATTTTAACATAGACATTTACAGTCAGTGAATTTATTCAGTGATCAATAAGTTATCTTATGTAAACTTCTTTTCGGAATCTTGGACTAACTTTTTTTTAAACTGAAAAATCCTATAAATTACAGTACTATCCAAACCACTGAGCAGAGTCTGACATTTTTTTTTCAACATGAAACAAGATAATTTAAAAGTGATCAGAGAAAGCTCATTTTGTAATCAATAATGCCGACTGAATGTGGAAGCATTTCAACAAATGTTATAAATGTCAACAACAAATTCAAAGTTAACATTTTCTTAAATCAAAAATGTATTTCCAGTAATACTTACCTCTTCTCACACTACAGCTATTACTCGACTGTTAGGATTTCTTCCTTTGTCCATCTAAACATTGGTCTGATTTTCACTCACTTGCTCTAGTCTTTTATTTCCAACTTAATTGCCCTTGGCAATATCTATCTTCTGACATTATCACTTTTTCGAGACTGACCCAATCCCCAATCTCTAACATTAGCTTGAAGTGGGGAAGAGGGTAAGAGTGTGTGAAAGGAAGCAAGTATTATTGGAAATAAAGTTTCGATTTATCTCTATCACCACGGGTATCCTTTACTGCACATGACACAAGGTTTTAGTGTCTTACTTACAAAATTTTATTAAACTACTTTTTGTCTATGTTATACCAATTAGTATAGCATAAAATTTTAGCTAATAATCCATATTTTAATAGTATACAAGTTTCAAGTTCTTAATTTTATAAGGCAATATTTAAAAAAAAATCCTTAATTTCCCCTAGTGTGACAATTTCTCTAGGTATCTTCTGTTCATTTTATCCATCACTCCTCCAAAAAGTATAAAATTCAATGTAAATTACTCACTATAAAATAGTCATTGCTTAAACAAACCATAACTTTTATAACCTTCAATTTTGTTGGGTTACAAATTTATCAAATAGAAAATCAAACCCCCTCTTTCCACACCCACCTGTCACATCCTCTCTTTCAGGATTTGTTAATAATTTGTTAATAATTATATATTACCTATAACCAAAAGAAAGCCAAGACTTTCATCTATCAAATGACATATTCTATTACATTGTGTTCTGAACACAGAATAGTCAATTTCACTTGTAATAGAACTTTGGTTCCCACGGAAATCACAATGGCTAGCTTGGATGAATTTGTAAATGGCTCTTGTTGCATAGTTAGAAAGCCAGAAAACTGTAATAGTTATGGGACATTGTCTGCTTTTTGCATGTGATTATTCTGTGTTCTTTGGTGTATATATTTAATTAAATAAAAAATTATTTAGTGCAGAAGTACCATTAGTATAAAAAAGTAGGATTAAGAGTCATGAATAGTCGCCAGCAAAAAAAAAAAGAATACTCAGGTAAATACTTTATTTCTTGTTTTTCATGTTTATTCTTTCTTTATTATTATTATAAAATTTACTAAAATATAAAAATAGAGATCTCTTTAGGTTAGTTAAGGTTAGATTAGGTAAAATAAATAATAATAATATAATAAAAACATTTAAAATGTATTTAGAAGGTTTTAAAAATTACACAAATGAACTTTTTGAAATGAAAAAAAGTATTTTTAATTTAACCTGAAAATCACTTTGCACACAGACTATTCAAAACAAATACTCATTGTATTCAAGGACAAGTCTTTTTTACTTTATTAAAAATACTTCACTAAAAAATACTGTTTTCTGGATGTGAAAGGCTTATAATGTTTACTGAAAGACTACCAAGTTTTGTGAAACACAATATCAAAAGTTAGTAGTGTCAAATGTATAAAGACTATATGAGTACAAAAAAAATCACATGGTCGGTCAAATTGACTGAGCTCGTGTGGAGAAAGTTAAGAAAATGTTAACTTCCAAAACATACATACCTCTTTTCACACTACATCTAGAATCCCACATTGAAAAAGTAGAGGGGCCAGTGAGGGCATTATCCATACAGAATGCGTTTGCATAAATCATGGGTGTGTCAATAGGAGATTAGCACCCTGGTGTGGGAACTGCAGTACATTCAGAATAGGTATGCTCTTCACCAGGAGCCTATATCGTGCAATGCTGGTGGAATGTGACATGATCCATCATCACTATAAACCAGGCCCCAACCAGATATCTGAGGTCCCACTGCTCAGGGTTGGAATTATTGGGCCATGGTTCCTAAATCCCACATTGATGGCTAGGGCATTTGGACTACAATATATATATATATATATTTGTGAGTAGATCCCAACCTGTAGCTATAGAGTGATGTGTTCTGAACCACTGGAATTACAATGAGAAAATAAGCAACACCAACGTGGACAAAACCTATCCTCAACATGAATAACTCCAAAAGGCAACACCCCAAACTTGGAATGATGGGATCCTATATTCTCACTCCCAAACTCTGTGGGCAAGATAAATTCCACTTGCTCCCAGAATTATGGGGAGGATTTGGAACAAACTGTGCTCAACCAAGGACCCAGGATGGGACCACTCTGCGTTCAAAATTACGAGAAGACAATGGACCCTCTTTCACGAACAATGTACTAAACCAATTCTAATAAAAAAGAAGGGCCATGCTTAACTCAACTGGATAGCTGTGCTATGAGTAACCTCTGGCATAGGCTGGTGCCTCTCTTACTGACATCTGGGTAAAACATACAGGGGCCCTGGTAGGAGTGGAGGAAAGTCACTCAAACATTTTGGAGAAATAGCCCCTGTCCAACACCCCAATGACTGGAAACAGGCATGGTAAGGATGCCCTATGAGAGGAGTAATGTGCATTAGGGAGCCTGAGGAACAATGCTCTTGGAAACAGTGCAATAGGTGAACCAAGTTCCCTAAATTTTTAAAAGCAAACTGACCCAGATTTATTCCATCCAATGATGGGCAGGGATAGGCAGGATCCCCTTATACTTTACTCATGATTGTCCATGAGTGATGATCCAACTTAGTACAGTAATAACACCCAGCCTGCCTCTAGGTGGTCTTATGGAACACCCTATTTCTATAGAGCTTGTTGCAACCTAGATAAATTATATTGTGTTAGTTGTTGCTAGTGCAGAGTTGGCTTAATAACAACACACCTGCCTGGGCAACACTTGCCACAGAGTGGGATCCTGTGAAAAAAAAAAGAGGTACGAGACCCTGGAAAGAAAAGAAGAGATGAAATTAGTAATAAAACTACACACCCTTCTTTATAATCTATTGAATGTGGTTAATATAGCTACAAGGGGTAGTCGAAAACCCTCAGAGGAAGAGACTGCCAGATCATGCAAATAATGTGAGATAAAAGTATTGGGTGAGGTCCACATACCAGCCCACACAATGTCCTCCAGTGGGCAATTCAACCGTGCCACAAGGGACATAGAAATGTGATGAAACTGATGAGATGCGTCTCACCTCCAATGAGAGTGCAGAATAAGCAATAAGGATCAATTTACGAACCAACCCCATCAAGTTAACAGGGGGTAAATTCCAGGAAAGTGAAGGGTCCCAATGAATCAAAAGACACTGTCTAACAATCTAATAGATTTAGTGCAGGCAACATAACATCTCAAGGCCCTCACTAGAAATAACAAATGATCGGGATTTGATTGATCATAGAAGAGAGAAATAGCAATCCTATGAATCAGTGAAAAGGGATTTATCCCCTTCCCTGGCAGCCAGTATCTTAGAAAGAAGGACCTGTCTGGGTATAAAAGGATGTAGGTAGAATGATAACGCATCCTGCACATGTGAATCACAAACAACTTCAACCATCAACATACACATTCCAGCAGCAACAAAAAATAAACCTTAATGGAAAGGTGAGACATGTTACATGAGGCTATTGACTCAAAAAGATGTCAAGAAAGAGCATGTAACACCACCTTTATATCCAAGTTAGGTAAATGAAAAAGCAATTTGGGACAAAGGACATGAAGTGACTCGAGGAGGCCAGAGAGCATTGGGGACTCAAAGCATTTCCATCTCTTATGGTATTGAAAAGTAGCCAATACGGCTGTCTTATATAGGGTGATAGTGGAAGATGTGAAACCCTTGTCAAAGAGCCAAGTCAAAAACTGAGCTAGGGTTGGCATGTCTGGATGAAGTGGGTTTAACCTCCTCGCAATACACCAATGCTTATATGCGTGCCATATCCTTTGATAAATGTCCATCATGGAGCAATGCAGAGACTGAGACAGGTAAATGGCAATCTTAGAACTAAACCCAGATGCCATGTAACCTCCACTCATGAAACTTGAGCTTCAGAATGGATGGTGCAAGATGTTGGATCATGGCTACCTCAACAGAGATGGCCAAAGAGAAAGAGATGGGCACGCGTGAAGGTACCACAGAAGTAGAAACCAGGATTGAGCTGGCCAATCTGGTGATACTAACAGAATGGTACAATGGGTAGAGCAAATCATTATTAGAACTCTGGGTAATAGATGAATCTGTGGGTATGAATATAGGTGCAATCCAGTTCAGTCCTGACTGAATGCATCAATTGCCAATGCTCGAGGGTGAGATACCAGAGAACAAGATGCCAGAAGTTGAGTGTTCCATGAGTAGCAAATGCATCGTCCCGAACCGAGAGCAAATCCAATGGAAACTTATCGATGAAGCATCCATTCTCTTGGAAGAATCCAGTTAGATCACGACAATTGATCAGCCACCAAGTTCACCCCACCCCCAAACATGGCAAGCTAGTAGGATGATACTATGGTAGAGAGCCCAATAAAGAAGATGCAAGGTTTGAAAACAAAGAAACCTGGACCAAGTGCCCCCTTGAAGAGAAATGTAAGACACCACCATGGAATTGTTGGAGTGAAACATAACAACTTTGCCCTTCCACAATTCTAGACCTTGAAACATTGCCATCTGCACAGCAAGAAGTTCTAAAACATTGATGTGCAAGGAAGCCTTGTCATCCGTCCATAGACCCCAGAATTCCTGACCGTTTAGAAATGCACCCCATCTCTTAAGCAAGGAATTCATGAAAAGATGGAGCTCTCCATGAGGTGGCAGCAGAGAACATCTATCATAGTATTGTTCCAATCTTACCACCACTCGAAATCAAAGATGTTGATCCTGAATAAGGAAACCTGGGAATCCAGAGGATCGCTGTCCATCAGTGACATCAAACTTGGTCATCCTTATTTCTGGCAAAAAATGCCAATGCAGAGTGAGGAATGACTCCATATTGAACTTTGAAGGATCTAGGAACTGATTTAGATGAGAAAGATCAATGACCGGACACCAATTTCCCATCTTATTGGGTACAACAAACAGACGAGAGCTTGTTCCTGAACTTTGAACACAATACATTCCAGAGGCCTGCTGAAGCTTGTTCCTATGCCCACTAGCACTGTTAGTGCAGTTTCTGAGTGCTAAGTTCTGCAGATATCAGTTGTCCACTGTACCTTTAGCCTTTCTGCAACCCTGACCACCTGGTGTATTCTCCTGTGGCCTAGCATCTGCACCACCATCTACTGACCACAGACTGTGACACTCCTATGGCCTGTGCAACTTAAGTACGGGTGCAGCCCTCCTGAAGCAGTGTGACGACTCTGCACACTTTCAGTTTCAGTTAATTGCTTTATAACTGTTTGCACACTCTTTGCAAGAGTTAATACCAGAAACAAAATAAAAAACCTAGCACTATTTCAACAGTAAACATCTTTCCTAATCAATCAAAATTAGCCTTTTGCTTTGCAGAATTTGTATCATTTCTCATGAAGGACTACTAGATAAGGACAACACACTTTGCTTACAGCAGTGGGTACGAGACTTGTTGCAGGTCTCTCTTTGGATGGTCTTAGTGGCCAACGTTCATCCTTTTCCTTCATTTTCCAATGTCAGTAAATATAAAGCATACCTTTGTCTTGGAAATTCTAAATCCCTGATCTGAACACCTGAATATTTTGCATCAGAAAGGGCTATTACATACCCTTCCTAAAAACACTCAATTTGCAATGGCATCACACTATGAAATGCAAAACAATGTCAAAATGTAGTTGTGATACATAATATTTCATCACAACCTTATATCAGCTGTGATTGTCAGTGACTTGCTGATTTGCATATTCAAAATGTATTTAATATAATGTACTCTAATCACTATTTCATTCGGTCTTATGAGGATTATATTGCATTGTTTACTTTATACACAGAATGAGAAATAACTTAAATCTCCTAAGCTGGCTGAAGCTTGAGATATTATTGAGATTATATCTAAAAATATCCAGAATACTTAAGTACCCAAATTATGTATCAATGAGTTGTAATTAGTATGAGTTTTTGTTTTATGCCAATGCATGCTCTTAATTAGAACATTATATTAAATCAGTTACATTATTCTAAATTAATTATTAGTCCTGATTATGTAGGTAGCTTGTTTCGTTCAGAAGATTTAGATAATTTCAAAATTTTTTAAATATGCTCAGCCATAATTTACAATAGATGGATTAATAAAATATTGCACTATTTCATTACTTTTTTTCACTAAACAGCAAGTGGTATCTATAAAATATAACTACTGGAAAAGTATTTTTCATTTTATTGTTATAGGGTATAAAAAACACATATAAATGATAAAATTGCAGTTTCAAACTCTACTTATGCTGCAGATGAAAGACTATTCTGTTACAATGTGATTATGTAGTTTACTTGGTTTAATAACTTAAAAATTAAACAAAGTGTTATTCTCTAACTATTATCTGTATGAGTGTTTAAAAATTGTTAAGTACTCCACAATATAGTTTAATGGGGAAATTCTGAATTTACTGGACAGGACTCTTGGAATGAAATGAGACACTATAAGCATTATAAAAAAATCCACTACTGTCAGCTCTACCAAAACACTTACAAAGATTATTCTTTACACAAAATTAACCAACATCTTGAACAGACTTAGATATCTTCAAATAAGATATACAAATTAAACTTTCAAAGTAATCAGCTTGAGAAAAGTAAAATCAGATTCACAGAGCAAGTACATTCCTGAATGGCAGTCACAAACCATAGTAATAAAAGAACTGATAAAAAGATATACCTAAACAAATTTAATATTAAAATTACACAAAGAACTTTTCATATCATAAAATTTACCCGTCTTCCAAAAGATTGATTAAAACAGTAAAAAATATATAATTTCAAGTATCATGGTACATGTGGGGTTCAAAGTAACTGATGAGACTTGTCACTGTGCAGCATCCAACTCAGACTGACAAAATCTGCAACACATCATTAAACTGATAACAGACACAGTACACAAGGCTAGCTGCTCAACCATGAATGGAAACAGATTGTTTACCATTTAATCCACAGATATCTTTCAAACATGGTTATATACCAATATAACATGTGCAGATTCTGGAAATTAGGAACATTAAACCTAAACTCAAGAGTTTGGTTAATGTTTGTATTCTGAAGACTGAACTACCATGGTTTATGTCACAAATAAGCAATCCTCCATCCTGACCATTATAAAATTTACCACAGTATGAAAGTCTTCAACTTGGATTTATGAGAACGTAGTAAATATATCACTTTTCATTGTTTTCATATAGAAGCACTTGAAACTCAAGTAAAATATCATAAAAAAAAATTATTTGATTCAGTAAGTTCTGAAATTTCCACTTTTTCCTTATTTATGACAATGTTTTGAAAAAGTTTCTTTCTTAGAAATATTTCTAAACTGAATAGTTAAACAAGGATGCTAGAAAGTTACTATTTGACAGTTAACACCTTAATTTTAAGAGTTTTCACAACTCTCTCTTACTACTGACTTTATAAAAAAAAAATTAAATTGGTCATCATTTTTTTTACCAACTGAACAAGAACTAGATTTGTTTTCTTTTACATTTCCAGGTTTAGTCAGAATGAAATGGAAAATGGATATTTGATTAATATTTAGCACCTAGCCTATTTGGACATTTTGCTTAACTAATATGTGTATTTGGCAGCATAACACTTCAAATTTTCCTACTTATAAGGAACAAAGCTGGATGATTAACAAATCAATTACCTATGAGCATCAATTAGTCATTAAAATAATCCAAATTAGTGTTAGCAATTATAAATATTTTCAATTATCCAATCCAAGAAATTAAAATTATCATCATCATGTATTCTGTCCTTAGATAGGTCTGAGGCACAATTCTTCCCTCCATTTAGCTGTCTCTTCATCTGTCCATAAGTTCTTCCCTGATTGTACATCATCTAGCATCATTATCCATTTCCTTCTTCTTGATCTTCTCCCAAGGAATCTCCCTTCAATCACCTTCTTTATCAAGCCATTCCCTCTCAATACATGCCAAATCAAAAGTTTCTTCATTGCTGGAACAAATCCACATCCTTCTCCCACATTTCTGCAACAAATCCATGTTCTTCTCCCACCTGACATACAACCTCTTCTTTTGTCTTTCCTTCAATCCAACTTATTTTCATGACTCTTAGCCAAAAAATGCATTTCAAAACCTTCCAGTCTCTCTATATCTTCCTTAAGTAATGCCTTCAGTGTTTAGTTAGTAGCTCTTTTTTCTTTCAGAAGGTTTCTTTAGTCATTTCAATTTTGATTTCTTTAGAGCACTTACCATCTGAAGTGACATGGTTACCTAAGTAGTGAAACTCTTTCACTTCTTCCAGCTTTTTAACTCTGACAGTAATGTTTAGTTTTTTATCTTCTTTCTTTGAATCCATCATCTCTTTAATTTTTATGCTTATTTTCACTTGCTACTTCATTTAGCTTCATAACTAAAAGTTGTAACATTTCTTCTGTGTAAGCAAGCACTGCCTTGTCATATACAAATCTACAAGATTATACTATTTGTCCTTCAATCATTATTCCTTCAGCCAGATTTCCCCATGCTTCTTTTATCATTGCCTCTACATAGACATTGAAAAGTGTTGGTGATAATATGCACCCCTGCCATACACCTCTTCTGATTATTGCAAAATCTGATTAACCTTCAGCTATTCTAACAGCTGCTATCTGACCCATGTATAAAGTTGTAATCAGCCTTCTATCTTTCCAGTCCACTCTGAATACATTCAACAAGGTATTCCAATTTACTCTATCAAATGCTTTCTCAAAATCAGTGAAACAGATTAATATCTATTGGTTAAATTTCAAACTCCTTCCACAGATAATTCTCATTAATCCAATTGCTTCTCTTGTTCCAAATACTTTCCAAAACCCAAAGCGATCCCTTATAATGTAGATCTCTGCTGTGTTTTCAGTTCTTGACTGAATAGGTTTTAGCATGAATTTCAACATGTGTGGTATCAGACTAATGGTTAGGAAATCTGAGTGGTAAACTGCGTATAGTCTCTTTGGGATTGGTATCACTACTGATTCAATAACATCTTCTGGCCATTCACCTCTTTCGGTTATCTTGTTTTAGAGTTTCTTGTTTCTTCTCCTAACAGTTTTATAATTTCTGAAGAGATTCCATTAATTCCTTCTGCCTTGTCCATCTTCATGCCTTTGATTGCTGCAACAATTTCACTTTGAAGGATAACAGTACTCGTCTTCTTTTTTCACACTTTCCTCTTCTTATGTTTCAAGTATATCTGGCTTTCCTTCCTTATCATAAAGTTTTTCAATACTCTTTCCTCTAATCTTTGACTTAAACTTCTTCCTCTGCTTGTGTGGTACCACTTGCTTCAGTTTATCATTTTCTTATGATTTGTTTCACTTCTTTGTAAAGTAAGTCTGATCTGCCTTGTCTGTTCCATTCCTCTAATTTTTGGCATTCCTTGTCCCACAAAGTTCCTCTTGCTCTATCAGTTTCTCTTCTCAGTTCATTATTCTTTTTCCTGCATTATTTTTCCACCTCTTTCTTGTTGACATTCTTTCCTTTTATTCTCTCCTACATTTTTTATACCACTTCCTCCGTTATTCAAGGTTTCTTTTGTCTTCTTCCTGCTTCTCTGCCAATGTCATTTTCTGTGCTTAGAGTATTCTGCTCTTTATATTATTCCAATGTTTTTCACACTCAAGTCCTTCACATTGCCTACTTATTTTTGTTGCATCATTGCTTCTTCAACCTGCTCCTTGAATGTTATTCCTTTCTGTCCTTTCAGTAAATCAATATTCCATCTCTTTCTACTCTTGCTTAGGCTGGTTTTCTTCAGTTTCAGCTTTGAAGTTAATATCACTAAATTATGACCAGAGTTTGCATCTGCTCCTAGGTAGCTGTAAGCATTTAGCAAGCTGTTTCAGTATCTCTCTTTGATTATAATATAATCTATCTGGAATTTTTTGGAGTCACCCAGTTTCTTCCAAATATAGTCTCCTTTTTTTCCATGCTGAAATCATGCATTTGCTATGAAGAGTTTTCCCAATCTTTAGAATTCAACCAGTTTCCACCACTTTCATTTCTAGTTCCCAAACAGTAGCCACCAATCTCTTTACCATCTCTTCCTGCTCCTACAACTGCATTTCAATCACACATTATGACTGCATAATCACATTTTCTGCATCAATCTTTAATTCTATCTGTTCATAAGCTGCATTTACTGCCTCTTCAACATTAGACATTAATGATCACCATTCCTAATGGTTGTGCTTTCAATTTAACAAATAACAGTCTATCACTTCTTCTAACTCTCTTGTGAACACACTTCTGCCATCTTCACATCAAGTAGCACTACTATTTCTCTCTGACTTTTCTGTTCTCTAGCACAGATAACTCTTCCACCATCACTGTTGAAATCCTCTTCTCTCACTATCTGTACTTAACATAGTCCCAAAATGTTCAGCTGGGCATGCAACATCTTCTTGATGTTTTCTAATTTCTTCATTCTCAACATTGTTCTAATATTTCATGTTCCAACTTTAATTACAGCTCCTTTCTCTTTACTCCTTTAAAAATTTTGCCTGTTAACAACCTGAGAAGCCTTACTTCTTTCCCTCCGTGATGCAGTTCCCCACCATCAAACTGAAAGGCTCAGTTTACATTATTTGTTTCATTATTCTTGATATTCACCTTTTTAGGGAGAAGTAGTTGAGGTGATTCTCCCTTGCCTTCTACAACAGGTCCAGTTTAACATCAAATTGAAATATTACCTTATATTTTCTCATTATTTTCAATTCATTTAAGGTTTTTAAGTTTAATAAATTAATTGCTCATAAAAATAATCAACTAATCAAAATCAGTGTTTCTGATTATAACTACTTCTGATTATTCCAGTTATCCAACTCTCACATGAGAAGAATCAATTAACTGAATATAACTGATTAAGGAGACTGACAATAATTTATCAGTAAACTCCAATAATTACCCAGCTCTTATAGAAACAATAGAGTTTAAAACCTAGAATTGTAGGAGTGTAGAATTCATATTGGAAAACACCCAGGGTAACAAGTTTCACCATTATACATAAACATTTTATCTTTGGACAAGTAGTTTTTCTTTTTTCACATTTGTTCTATTGCTAGAAAAACATGTTAGACTTTTAAGTAGCCATACAAGTTCCTGAAAATTCTAAATTGTGGAAGTCTGGCACATGAACATAAGCATTTAAAAATGCACACCTCTAAACTTCAAACTATATACACACATATACACTGAGTGGTCACAAGTAAACAGACACCTAATTTTTCATCACTTAACTGATTT
>NW_013665733.1:81860-90742 GCF_000517525.1 Limulus polyphemus | reverse complement strand
GTGAAGCTTGGTGGTTTCAGCGTAATGGTTTGGGGAGCTGTTTGGGTTGGTATGAGATCGAGCTTAGTGGAGTGCGTTGGCAACATAAATTTTTGCGAAATACGTCGAAATATTGGAGGAAGGACTCTTGCCACTATTCCTCGGTTTCGTGTAGAAGAACACAACGTTGTTCCAGGAAGATGGAGCACCGTGTCACACTGCTAGAAACACCCAAAAATGGCAGGAAGAAAATGGTATCCAGAAGATGCCCTGGCCGAGCCAATCTCCTGAACCCCATCGAAAACCTCTGGGCCATACTCGACCGGCAAGTCAAGAAACAATAAAAAAAAGCCAACTTTGAAGAGCGATCTACTCCAAGTTTTGAAGCAAGAGTGGGCAAAAAATCCCACAATCTAAAATAGACAAGAAGATTCTCACGATGCCCCAAAGGATCAACGAACTCCACGAAGCGAAAGGAAGATCTACTAGATATTATATCAATTCATGTGAATATGACTGAAAAATTTCATTTTTTCTGAAAAAGTGGTGTCTGTTTCATTTGTGACCATGCTGTGTACATATTTCTCATTCACACACAAAGCAACAAATGTATTTAAATTAATGCAACATTACTATTATAGTTTTTTTTTTTTTTATTTAAAGTGGGACTTCTGAAGAAGTTGACTGCATCTCTAAGACAAACATATCACTTAATAAAACTACAATAATGTATTCTATGTACACATATATCCATATTTAGTTCCGGCAGCATTAATACAAACATTTTTTTTTATCAGTTCAAATGCTGCACTGAAAAATTCTAATGATCAAAAATTATAAAATTCATCAACAAATATATAGATCTTAGATGAATGCAGTACATCCCATTCCAGAAAAACTGAGCTGCTAATAGCACTGTATCAATTGTGCTGATTGTTCAGTATAAGAACAATCATAAACATTATCTTCTACTTTTTGTGTGTGTTTTGTGGGATAAAACAAGTAGATTTTAAAAAGGACAAGTAGATAATTCTAGCATTTTATCTCTTGAACAAGAATTTGTTTCAAACATTCCACGTCCCCAGTTAAAAACATTGCTTCCAATCAATGAAACTTATTTATTATCACTGTTAATATATTTACTATTTATTATATCTATTAATATATTTCATGTCAACTCACCAACCTATTAGGCCAAGAGCTGGGTAGCATTTAAACAATAATATTTCAGATAATTATCATCTTTCTGCCTGAATTACAAGTTGTCTTAAATGGTCAAACTGTTAACAAAGGGATTAATATACCTACTGACTAGTTGATGTAAAAGCACAGCCCTAATTTTTGTTTCAAAAACAATGCCAAAATACCTAAAATTAGTCACAAGTGATAGACTCAACCTCTGTTTGTATGTGCTTATTTTATCACTTAAATAAAATGGCAGTTTCTGAGATATTATCTTGTCAACATTGGCTCATCAGTTTATCAGAAAATGATTGAAAGTTACTGAATGTAATATCATTTTGAACATCTGTTAATCCTCTTTCAAAGTCATGAATTAAAGTCATACATGCTCAATGATACTGCTGAAATACGGGGTAGAAAGGTATGGATGAATTTTATAAAAATAATGTTTACAATAACAATCTGCAAGTTGATTCATAAGTTACTAAATTTTTTGAAGAAATTTATGGATTTTTTTATGAAACAAAATCTTAGTTTTAAAAAGATATTTTTCCCCCTAACAAATGATCTAATTTGTGAACAAAAAAAATTAAAAATTATGAACCATTTTGTGTTCTGTGATAAATTTTATCATAGCACAGAAATGAAAGCTGCCACTATACTATTAATACATAACGTTCATTTCTAAAGAACTCTTATGGTACATCTTGAACTTTGAATTTGATAATTAGAAACTTTGGAAATTAAAATAAAAAACATGTAAATTTTTAGTGTTTAAAATTGTACAAACATATGAAACAGTTTGGATCATTTAACTTTTAAAGTAAGAAGTATAATTATTTTCCTTTTATTTTTAACTACATTGATAATGATAATTGATATGTTACACCAACCTACCTTATATTATTACTAGAAGTAGTAAAGTATACATATTTCCTTATTGATATGAAAAATTACCTTCTTTTCTCATTAAATTTAACCTTAATTAAAATCATCCATAATCTGCCAATTATTCATGCTTAGGGTTTCAGAAATATTATTAGCACTACTGAGTACTAGTAGTAGTGAGTAGTACTGCACTACAATTTGCAAACTGAGTACAGTCTGAAGTGCTGCTACTGTATTGCGAAATATGACGTAAGTGGGCTTTGTCTAATGGATAAGGCAAAAACCGAAATATTCTTACAACACTATTATTAACATTAGAGTACCAGTATTGAAGTAGCGATACTGTAATCTCAGTCTCATCTTACTTCTCAGAATCTCTGCGAGTGTGAGTCACAGTATGACTGTGAGTCGGAATAATGACAATTAAGATTAGTTACAACATACACTAATAAAATAATTTCCAATCTATAGCAACAAACTCAAATTCTTTCTTATACAATGCAGAGTTACCTACTACCATATGTCCTTATTTATAAGTTCTTTTGTATTAATCCTGACATAAAAATAACAATACTTTATAACTTACTTCTATTTCGTTTAGGACTACCGTCAGCTCAAACGATGCTAGTGGAACCTATCGAGCGTAACAAATATCACTTAAACGTAAAATAGAAAAAATAAATAGTACATGATATCTTGTTTTCAAATTATTCAACACAAACTCTGGTATCTGCGAAACACTTATAGATAAGTAAAAGCGATTCTTAACTTTTAAAAAATATGATTTTATTCTTAATTTGCATAAATTAAAACACCACATAATGTAAATAAAATAGTATACTGACACAATACTGTGTACTTAACGTTCGTACAATGAAACAAAAACATACAAACTTTAGAACAAAAGTATCTTCTCTCAATGTTCAGTGTAGTGCATACTATGCTTCAGAATTTACATAAATTTTCTAATAAGGTTTCGCATAAAAACTTGATTAAAAACAGGTGGAATAATAAAAATTGGGTAGAAGCCGGTGCGGTATATGAATATACACGTGTAGAATCTCCTTATAGTATTATAATAATTATTCTAAATATGTGCAGGTTTCATATAACACGTGGCAAGAACACCATTAACTTCACCGTCTTCCAAGTTACCTTTGTTTTTGTGTTGTTGATTTTTTTCTTTTGCTATTTGCGAAGTAGGTAATACCTCTTACCACCCGTGAAGAACTTTGTTTAATTAATGCCATATTGTGTAAAGACGTCGACAGTAATTCCTTCAATGGCTGTTCATTTCATATCTAAATGTTCGGGCCCCATCTATGTGTAATAAGAATGACCAGTCACATAGTAACGTACGTCTCATTGGGTAAATGCGAGGTTTCTTGGAATCTAAGAAACCTTAGATATGTCAGTCTGGAACACGATTTGGAAGAAGTAGCTTCATTTAAAGAAAGAGTCGTATAAAAGCGACAGACTGTTGTTCCATAAAAGAAGTACCCTCGCTATGTTTGTGTTTTACATTTATGGTAATAAATACTGAACAATTCGTATTTCAGTTTGTTCCCAGTCTAGTTATTCCAACTAACATTATGACTCAGTTAAGTAATACTTTTAGTATTACTCCGTAATCAGTATCTTAAGCGAATCTCCTGTTATTCAGCGGACCTATCTGGTGAAGTTCAAATTATATTCATATCATCTGAATATATTACAAAGATAATGGTTTAGAAAATATAAAATTTCTGATTGGAAGATGGTTTCATTTCAAGTTGCGACTTATCAAGGTATAGTTTATTAAACTTTCAAGAAGGTTCTGGTCATTAAGTCAAGTCCTAGTTTTGAGACTCGTTGAAATTTGCTATGTTAAAAACTTAGCAGTAATTGTACAGCAAGCGATACAGATTTACCGATAATACTGTTTAAGGCTAATACTTAGTGAGTTGTAAGGTAATAAAATATGTGGTTCAAAAACGAAAAGTGTAAAGTTGTAATGAATGTAATAATGGGTTCACAACAACCACTTAAGTCAACAGATGGAAATATCGAGATACAAAAGTAGATTGTAAATATGAGAAGCAGTGAAGCAGTGAGTGAGTTGTACTTTGTGTCTTGCTTTAAGCTAGCATTGAATCAACCCATTTTGTTTGTCAACAGACCCATCTAGAATTGAATCTGTTCAGAACTGGCCAATACTTATGTGTGCTAAGAGTATTTCTTTGACTGTGGTCTTACTTTCGTTGTTTTGTAAAATAGTTCTATGGTATATTTCATACTCTCCAGAAATTACTTGAAAAACTACATAAGTTTTGTTGGCCTGCTGATTTTAAACATGCATTCAACAAATTGAACATTAACTAATACTCCTGTATTAGTATACCCAACTTTTGAATATTCACTCATATTACATAGAGATGCCAGTGATTTTGCTGTGGGAGAATTTTGATGGAAATAATTAGAGTCCAGTAAAAAATACAATGGCACCTGTATTCACAAGCACAAAGTTTATTCACAATAAATAATTGCTTCACAACTACATAAATCAACAATGTCAAGCTTTAAACAACGGAAGTTATTAGTAGTTGTATTAAAACACGGTATTTGATAACTAATATTCTACTAAAATTTTCGTTTTGTATTGAAAAAGTAACTTTAAAGCAAATAAATATAAATATATTTATATAACATACATTTCACGTGTACAGCTACTGTTATCTCGCTGAGAAAAAATACA
Source organism: Limulus polyphemus (assembly GCF_000517525.1). Lineage (NCBI taxonomy): Eukaryota > Metazoa > Arthropoda > Merostomata > Xiphosura > Limulidae > Limulus > Limulus polyphemus. Next base: position 85,959 of record NW_013665733.1, on the reverse strand, counting down.
GCGTTTGTAACCTCGACGGTACATTGTTACACCTTTTATTGAGTTATCATTACAAATAAATTTAGAATTAAATCTTAAGTCATACAGTTTAAATTTTGAATATTAAAATATCCTATTTGTTAACAAATACATATAAATTTCATTCAGGTTTTTATATAATTCTATATGTCAGCTTCATCTCAATAACTATAAAAATCCCCTCTTTAGTCCACCGAAGGTCGATGGAGGTCATGTTTTCATCCCTGTGTGTGTGTGTGTGTGTGTTTGTCAGCAAGATTTCTCGAAAATGGCTAAATGGATTTGGACGAAAGTTGGTGTACATTTGAACTATGACCCAACTTAGAAGGGATTAGTTTTGGAAAGTCAAGGCTACAGCTAGTCACGAAAATAAGAAAAATCTCTCTCTCTTAACATAAGAACCAATTTTTCACACTATTTTTGCTCTATAACTCAATGAAAAATGGTCGGATTTTAATGAAACTTGGTGGACATATGTAGAACATTATTCCTCATTGTCCTGCCAAAAATATTCAATGACCGTTGATAACGACGGACACACAGACACTTTTCGTATTTTTTGAGGGCGAAATATGATCAATGCTGCATGGTGGAGATATGCGCTCTATTGAGTGCCCCTCCAGGTGTTTTTATGTGTTAAATATATTTCAAAGTGTTATTGTGTTTTGTGCTCTGTTCTGCTAATAGGTATTTGAATTTTTATAATTTTCTTACGTTGCTCTTCTATCATTTACTATGTTTATTTAAGTGTGGTATAAAAGCATATACAATGTATTTCCTACCCCCTTAGTTAATATAGAAAAGCATCAAAAATTAATTACAAATTGTATGTGTACTTTAAATACAGAATGCCGTCAATGGAGCCATTAAGTTTCTCTCACCCTATTACTCGCGGAACTAGATCATTCAACTAGAGCATCACATGTACTTTATTGGGAAAAGGTTGTTGTAATGTAGAACATACTGTATAGATATAGTTAGTCATCATTACTTCTAGGAACTCAATGATGCCCCAAAACATAACATCCTTTATGTTGCATATGTTGTAGTGAGAGTGTTCATCAGTCGCCTAAGAAAAATGGCATTTTTTCTCAGGAAAGATCAAATTTTTAACCCAATTTTGGCTGTTTCTTTTAGGGCAATGGCCTATCTTCGTTGTCAGCATTGCGAGGATCAGACATCAGATGTTAGCGTCATAAACCTTCAACCTTAACATGGAGTCACTAAGAGGCTCCGATATTTTTTATAATTTATAATAAATGATGAAGAATATTTGTGAAACCATACTTTATTTGCACTGAAAAAAGATTGCACAAAATGCAGTTTTAATCAAGTAATGCATAATTATTCCAATACCCATAATCCTGCATAAAAGGTTTGCATTTCAAAGAATGGAATACCTTTATAAAAATTAAGACGACCTAATATAAAAACTTGATAGAAGGCAAATAATTCTTATAGAACAGAAGTAGATTTAAAAATGGTTGTTGAATCTTGTTTCAGTACAGTTTCTTTAGCTAGTGCCGTTGCGTTATTTTCTACTTTAACAGTGCGCATGACCTAAACAACCAGGTCAGAGAACTCTGAGGTTCAGATATAACTGTCCTTAGTTTTGAACTTAGCACTGGCCAGAGGGGAGGCATCTAGCCAGCAGCACTCGTATCTACAAGAGCTTTGTTCAGCTCTATATGAACCAAATAACGGGACTGTCTGCCAGTTTTATAATTCCCGTAGCTGAAAGTGCAGAACACGTTCAACCCGGCACACTAGCTATTAAACCGTGAGCAGTTCAATCTCAATATAACATTTGAGAAGGAAACGAGAATGCTGAGTAAATGAATCTTAAATTAAAAAGTATTTAAACTGGATGCCTCGTCTGGGTATATCAGTGGATGGATGTGATATGTAATATCATTTATTCCTTTCATATAAATGTTATAAAAGTCTAAACTTCAAATTGAGAAATGTCCATAGTTTGCTGTTTAGTTGTTATAAAGCAGTGGCTCATTGTTTTCCACCTGGAGTTACCATTTAATTAACAAATTTTACATGTAGATCGAGACTAGAGAATAATGTCATTGTTGGAACACCATAACCTTGTTGTCTAATAATATTACATTAACAAATGTGTATTGCAAAACCCTTATGTTAAAAGAAATTAAAACAAAACAGTGACATTATAAAATTGTACCATAGATAAGTATTCTTAATGAATAGGTAAAATAATAACAACACAATCTGGAATTCATTAAGTGGCTGTTCGGTATTTCTGTTGATTTGAAATTGGTAATTCTTTACTGGAAGGGCTTTACTTGTTAGGGTATCAATTATCTATTGATTTGAAATAGGTAATTCTTTACTGGAAGGGCTTTACATGTTAGGGTATCATTTATATTCAGTGTCTGTTCAAAGTAGCTTTTGTTTTGTATCGAGTTGCCAGCTCGCCCATGTACTCGTACTCTTATGATGGTAAACGTGTAATAAAAATAATATAAAAGTTACCTACAGATAATTTGATTTTTTTCTTTTAGATGTTTCGCTTGTAAGGCTTTTTCAAACAAGAATTATAACCTATATTAACTAGGTTAGTAAACAGTATTAGTAGTAATATGTTCGTAATGTAAATTAACAGAGTATCCTGAAGAATGGTAAATATTATAATAATTATAATATTTCACTTTTTCATACTATACACACTTCTTATTTTGAAATTGAAATAGCTATATGATGTTAAGTTTATTAACTGCTATAAAAGACGGAGTTTATGTGTAAGTTAACTAAATAAAAAAAACATCACAACATCAAAAAGTGCACAAGAATTTATTGAAAACACCAGGTTCAATGAACAACTACGTGTTTCTGTAGCGTTTAATCCCGCTTGATCGCTGAAACATGTTGAGATGTTCAATGAGCCAGTTTGACATTCTTTTAATTGAAATCTGTTTTTATTCCATGCTTCGAAACAGAGCTTGTTTATGGTAGTTTTAGCGCTTCCTTAAAATGCATACTCTAAACATAGATGCCCTTGAGTTTACGTGTAAAAATGGAGTACATACGAAGAACAACGTTTGTAACTCTATATTATTAAACCTTTTATTAATTTGTCTTTAAGAATGAACTCAATACTTGAACAATAAACTTTACATTTTTGAATAGTAGAGTATTCTGCTTGTTAACAAGTGCGTACGAATTTCATTTGTGCTATTGGTCTAATTTAGTATATTAGTTTGCATTCCACAACTTTAAAAAATCCTAGCTTCGAATTGTTACCGCTTCTTATTGCTTTTATATTTTCAATATCTGTACAAACGCTATTGCTTTCTTGGTTCTGTGCTAATAACAAGTCTTAGATTTAGTAAAATTTTCATATTGTTCTGCTATCATTTCTTATGTTTTTGAAGCTTTGTACTTTCAGTTTCAGTTTGTGTTTTAGTGAACGCTCCTGAAGAAGCTGTAAAGCGAAAATTATAGTGTCTAGTTAAATAAAAAACTACATTTTTGAGCTATAACGTCGTTTATTTCTAGCAGTAAATAGTTGTTCGTTGTGTTATACCTCTTGTCTAGTCTCTTTCTTTTCTTCAAACTCAGTCGACATTGCAGAACTCAGGTTTTTACTCTGTAATATATTTTCTGGCGAGCCTCCTGCTTTCTTTTTTTTTTTTTTTTGTTGTTGTTGTTGTTTTGTTTTTTGTTTCAGTTATTTGCAGGGAAATCAGTGAGTACTGTAGAAGGAGGAACCTACTCTAATAACAGTTAGATATAATTCTCTGAGCCTATGGAGCAGTAAACATGCCATTGTGAATATTGTATTATGACGTATTCAAAAACTGCTTCACAATTGACGCTATTGCTATAGTATAGGATATTAGCGTTGTGCGTAACGTCGGAATTATGTTACCTCAAGAAAAACTGTACAAATGAACATACGTATACAATATATATATATACTATGTAGGGTATATAATAGTCTTTTAGGAGTCGTTAATGTTTGTTCTGTAACGAGGTGTTAAATTGAGCTTCGTGCCAAAATATAACTCAAAAAAATACAATGATATTTTAACCCTCTATTTATTTTGAATAT
>NW_013665733.1:65700-80860 GCF_000517525.1 Limulus polyphemus | reverse complement strand
TTAATGTCTACATTGAATTACAAGAACAAAGTATACTTTTTAAATCTCTCTTTGTATGTCTGTGCTGTATCTTGCAAACATGCGAAAAAACGATACAATAACCTAGCTCCTATATAAATGGAGGAAACATTACGCAGACGTAAACTGAGTTTCAGAAGCATTATAAGTTGAGGTAGCTGTGACACATGTCTAAATTTCTTACAAACCGAAACTAAAACTGGTGTTAAAATGTAACAATAGATGAGGATGGTAATATATTCATACAAAAACAAAGGGTAAAGTCTGTATCAGAAACCACAGGGACAACTTACCAGAGTGTGGTCAATCCTTCAGATGTAAGAACTTCTATCTACAGGACTGAAAAACCGCATTTTATACGAGTTACAAGGAAGCGAAATGACCTCCTGACCTAGCTGTTTCTTGGTCAAGACGGAAGGTGAACTAATTTCAATAAAGCCTTGATCTTGGGAATGTTAGACATAATAGTCACAGAAACAATATACAAATATAGGTCGAAGTCTGGAAACTGAAATGAGGTGACACAGAATCAATAATCTTGATTCCATAAGAAGACAAGCCTGTCTATTTTCTGAATAAAATATCAATAAACGTTTACATATTTTATATGGATGAAATATAGCGAAAAACGTTAATATTTGTAAGTATATTCAGAAGAGACAAAACCTTTACCACGTGGTCCACAACGCACGTATATAGTAAAGTATTCCTCTACATATACATACAAGGAATGTGAATAGTTTAGTCCATGTGGTATACAAGAGGATATGTAAAGGATAATTGTGTATTATATATAGGTAAAGATATATATCTTTTATACCACATGGACTAAACTATTCACATTCCTTGGATATGTAAAGGATAATTATGTATTATATATATAGGTTTAGATATATATAAAGGAATGTGAATAGTTTAGTCCATGTGGTATACAAGATATATATCTACACTTACATATAATATATAATTATCCTTTACACATACAAAGTATGTGAAAAATTTTGTCCAAATAATGCACAGTTTAGTCCTTATGGCGTACAATATGCACATATATATATTTATATATAATACATAATTATCTTCTACATATACAACGTAAGTGTACAGTTTTGTCTATATACATTGCATGGTGTAGTCCATGTGGTATACAATGTATATATCTAGATTTATGTATAATACATATTATTTTGTTACATGTTTAAAGTATGCAGATAGTACTTTTCGCATGGTAATAAACGTACAATAAATAGAATAGTAACATACAATGTATGACAGAACACCATAACTTTTAAAATGATAGCAACCAATTATCAAATAGCCAAGTCGTGACCTAAATCTAATAACAAAACATTTTGAAGAAAATCAACAAAACTTTGCTGTTTCCTGTTCAGTGTTCTTAACTTCCGATTCAATTCAGTTAAGTTAAGTATAACTTTAACATTTAACTTAAAATAAATGAGGATTAGATTATAGCTCTAAAATTCATGATTTAATTCCTGCAGCGGACACATCGCAGATAACCTGTTGTGCAGCTATACGCTAAAATAAATTTACTTAATGTATGTGATGATTGTCTTGTAACTAGTGAAGGTGAAATTTTATCTGATTAACTAATTTGGCGTTAAAGTTAAACATTTATCAATAATAAATGTTGTTATCTAAATTCAACTATACTCTGCTTAAAGAAAGGAAAACAAACAGGATATTTAGTGCTAAAAGTTCGAACGTACTGTTTAAGGTAGTGCAGCTCATTGTTATCAAAATCGCTTAATTTTTGTGATAGAAAAGTTTGTACTGGTTAGGATTTTTAACTTAATTGCCAAAACAAAGTTATTCACGCAACAGTGACAAGGTTAACACAGTAGTAACTTCATTTTAATATATGTTTCTTTAATTATAAGTAGAAAGTTCTGCATTGTTACTTAAATTTTTATGTCTCGAATACTTTTTCCACAATAATGTTCTCATGTTGTTTTATGAAAACGAAATAACCCCTTTTGATTTTCTGAAGTTAATATAATAGTTTCTCATCTTATAGTAATAATACAAAACTATTATCTTTTCTACACAAAAGGGGGTATCTTTTTACGAAATTTTCTTAGGGGCTAACGAATGTTTTTGTACTTCTTGAATCAAATACTCATTACTTTAATTAACTATTTTTTTAAGAAACTACTACTTGCACTTACTCCTGTTTCAAGTCTTCCTCAATCAAATACTCATTACTTTAATTAACTTTATTTAAGAAACTACTACTTGCACTTACTCCTGTTTCAAGTCTTCCTCAATCAAATACTCATTACTTTAATTAACCTTTATTTAAGAAACTACTACTTGCACTTACTCCTGTTTCAAGTCTTCTTCAATCAAATACTCATTACTTTAATTAACTTTTTTTTTAAGAAACTACTACTTGCACTTACTCCTGTTTCAAGTCTTGTCTAGGAATGTTGTTTAAGTATCGCCACAAACTTAAAATACTGTTGAGCAACATAAAAGCTGAATGTAAGTGTAACTTTTTTTATTTTAACACACCCATTTACTTTTTTTTTTAAAAAACTCATCTTACAACAAATATGCTTCTCCCAATTTGCATACTTCAACTGGCTACAGCCCGTACAGAAAAGTGACATTAAGTTCCTTTCTATATATATATATATTCCGAGTATTAAAGTCCTCAAAGTTACATTAGCTAACTTTCATTTTTATTTATACTTTCTGCTATATTTAAAGTTTTGATGGCAGCTCCTCGGTGGCTCAGCATCTGTTGTGGTCGGTATTGGGTCGCGTTGTGCGCAACCTGGGATTGTCATGTACTCTTCCTCCTTCATGTACGGTGTTTACTGTCAAATGCTATATATTAAGAAATCAGAGCACAAAACACTATGTTTATTACACTAATCTTTTCAAGACCATGTTCATGAATATAATACTAGAGCATTTAGTGTAAATTTGTCACTTCTCATCATTTGGTCGTCATATACTCGCAAGCAATTCTATTGACAAATCGTTACATTTTCACCTGATTACATTATAGTGTATTTGACATATAATATCCTTTTTAAATACACTTTTGATAATTTGATCCAAGTAGTATTTTTTATTGTTTAGCTAGATTTAGAGTACCCAGAATAACAAATTCTAAATTCATGCACAATCCACGACAGTCTTCTACATTGCTCGTTCACGTATTTTGATAAGAATCTATAAAAGAATGATTTATTAACTTCTATAAATCGTTATATCAAACATGGCGATGGCAGTCCTAAGTATCTCTCACCATTCAGTATGTACTATAAAAAAAAAACGTTCATCTACTAGTAATTACTGAGTTTTGTATTCTTTGTAATTTGTTAATATTAGACGGTGCTACATTACTCCATGCTGGAATGGCATATTCAATTACTAGGCCTATATACTTGTTATAGAATTTGATGATATTTTCTGGTGGTGTATCGTTATTTTTATCCGACAGTCTCCTAGCGTAGTTTGCTCGTTGCCATGTTTTATTTGTAATTTGGCTAGTGTGACTTCTCCATGTTAATTTCGAATCATATGCTTGTCCACGAAATTTTGATGGTGGGCCAAAGTGTAGGTATAGTTATGGTTTGTGTCTACGTGTTTTATCTTTTTCTTAGAATAATACCGTATTGGTATTTGAGACGTTTATCTTAATTCTCTGTTTTTGGCAATATTCCACTATCTGATTAAGAACTGGTTGTAAATTAGTGGCAGCTATTGAGGGAGTCGTGGAACTCTTCTATATCGCCACATCATCTGCGAATTGATATGTTAAACAAAACGTAAATTCGTTAGGGGCATGTCGCTTACATACATGATAAAGAGGATAGGGCTAACTACTCCTACCTGGAGAAAACCCGCCTCAAGAGTAAAATACTCTGAGTAGATGCTCTTCACGTTCACTCTACATTTTACATTAACTAAAAAGTTAGATAATCAGCAAATAACACCTGTCCACTTGTTTCATGCGGTATCGTAGTCCGTTATGCCATACAGTGTAGAATGTTTTCTCTATATCGAGAAAGCAGGCGACAGTTAAAACTATCTATTATGGTTTCAATTAGTCTAACTAATTATTCTTTCTAAAATTTTGCCTATACAGTTTGTTAAATTGATTAATCTGTATTTCTCTGGCTTACCCACTGGTTTTCCTTCCTTTAGGAACATAAGAACATTTGCTTGCTTCCAAGAGGCTGGAGTATAACCTGAATTTAGGAATAGGCTAAATAGTGCTGTCAAACGATCAAATAATCTCTGAGTGCCTTTTTTTAAAAAGAATGGGTTGTATGTTATCTTCACCCAGTGCTTTGCTTTTCGTATTTTTGACTGTCTTAGTGTTTTTGTAATGGCATTTGCCTAAAAGTTATTATTTGTTTGCAGTAAATTTTGATGATTAAAAGAATCCACCGGAAAGTTGGAGTGTAAATGTGCTTGTTTTACACAATGTACTGACTTAGTGATATTTACTGTATTAAAATAGTGGGTATTTATATCGGGTTCATCTTGTATTTTTTATTATTCTTTGGAAGCTTCTGCTTTTTGTATACTGGTATTTGCTATTTTGTTTTGGTAATTAAGTGTCGGGTAGGTTTTATGTGTGTTACAATTATTTGTAAATCTTTTTAAATGTGTCCAGAATTGTTTTGGGTTTGTATGTTCGTTTAATTTAGAACAGAACGAATCCTAATTTTCTTGTTTTAATTGTTGTATTTGGTTTCGTATTTTATTTCTTAGTGTATTTATGGGTATATTCTGATGGGGTTCGAGATCGAAAACACACTAGATAGGTAAATGATCACTGTGTAAATCAAAGCCTACATTGAAATTTAAACATTTATTACTAATTTCAGATTAAGATATACATAAATCTAGAATATCACTGGTATTCTGCTGAGAACACGTGTGTGTCGGTATAAAATCATTTAACAGCACACAATCACTATTTCTTAAAAACTCGTATAGTTTCTTTCCATTAGTCATTATAGTATTACATCCAAACCCCCCCCCCCCCAGTGGCACAGCGGTACGTCTGCAGACTTGCATCTCTAGGAACCGGGTTTCAATAACCGTGGTGGGCAGAGCACAGATAGCCCATTGTGTAGCTTTGTGCTTAACTTCAAACAAACATTTCTCATTATTGCTATTCAGGTCTATTATAATCAGTCTATGTTCATTTAGTTTATTTAATAGGTTTATATCTACAGTCTTGGAGGGTGAACAGTAAATTCCTGCTATTGTGACGCATTAATTATTTGTTATGTTTACACCTATTGCTATACATTCATTTGTTGTTCCAGTCACTATCTGTGTGACCCAAAGTGTTAATTTACATATTAATGTTATTCTTTTATTAGGGTCATCTTTGTTTAATCTGTCTTGTCTGATCGATGTATACTCAGAAAATTTAAGACTATTTGAATTATTAATTATAATTTCAGTAATAACTAAAACATCGTTATTTATACGTACTAATATGTCCTCGATCTCGTTCCTCTTGGAAGACAACCTTGGATATTAATTTTTTGGATTGTGAATTCTAAGCGAAAAATTAACCCATGAGTTGTTGTATTATATATATATAGAATGATTGGTGTGAAATGTTTCTTTGTTATTATGATGAGTAATGTGGTACGATTTTGCTGGTTGTGTGGGTTTTGAAATTCGCTGATGAACTCAAAGAAGGTTTTTTTACTGCTTCTATTATTTGGTTATTTTCTGTGTTAATATTGGTGCCGGTTGATGTCTTTGATACCTCAGGTTGCGGTATATTTTGTGGATGTGTATTTATTTGTTCAGGGTTTACTTTGGCTGTGAGAGGATATAGTTTGTTCGTTACCTGGTTGTTTACGTATTGCTGCAGCATAAGTGGGTACATATGCAGGTGTTTGTTTTGTAATTAGTGTCGGCAGAAGTGGTGTTCTTATTGATATTTGTGCTTTGTTCTTCTCTATAATATGTGAGGTTGTTTCTATAATGTTGTGATGTATGTTGTATATTCTGGTTTTAATTTATTTATAGTTTGCTGTATGTACTTGTTTACAATTACAACAGTACAGATTTTCATATTCCCTTGGACATTGTGTATTCTGATGGTATCCACCACAACCCACACAGCGTGGGAGAGATTTACAGGCTGCGGCAATATATCCGTAGAATTCACGACTACGGTCGGCGTTTATAATTCCTCGATCTGAAATATCTGATATCAGAGTATAATACCATATAATATTATACTTTGAATATCTTGCGTGTCATTTGTATGTACTTTGATTAATTAGTTGGTTTTTGTGTTCTTGTAGATACTATTCTTTCAACTTTTGTTCTGTGTTAGTTCTTCTTGGACCTGTTAAGGTCAATGTTGAAGTATATTCCTCCAACAACAAATGGTTTTGTGGTTGGTTTTGTTCCTGGCAAGTGTATGTTAATCGTACCAGGTTTGAATGCATCCTTTGGCCATTCTTTAAGGAGACTGTTAAAGTCAGTTATTTCTCATCCTTTTACTAAAACGCCGCCCTTTGCTAAGCGTTTAATAGTTACGATTTTAGTGTTGGCTTCCATCGTCGGACTTTGCAGCCAGTTGCGGCTCTGTGTACGAACTTGGAATGCCTTCTATTATTATTGTTAGGGATGAAATTCTTCCGGTACTGAGTACCTGAAATTAGTTTTTTTAAGGCGGTACAAGTACAAGGAACCAGAACTTATTTGAGCTGCTTTATCGTTTTTTATGTTTACACGCCCTTTAAACATAGATGACCTTGGTGTAACACGTGGAAAGGAAATACATACGGGTGTGTTTGTATGTGTATTTGTAGTTCAGCACAAAGCTACACAATAGGCTATCAGTGCTGTGTTCACCATAGGTATCGACACTCGGTTTTCAGCGTTATAAACCATCAGACTTATCGTTATGCCACAGGAGTCCAAATGAAATAGAACGTTTGTAACTTTATGTTATTGTTGCCAGGTGGTTAGAGCGCTCGATTCGCAATGGTCGTGAGTTCGAATCCCCTTCCCACCAAACATACTGGACCTTTCAGCCGTGGGGGTGTTATAATGTGACAGTCAATCCCACTATTTGTTGGTAAAAGAATAGCCCTAGAGTTGGCGGTGGATGCTGATGACTAGCTGCCTTCCTTCTAGTCTTACACTACTAAATTAGGAACGGCTCGTGCAGATAGCCCTCGTGTAGCTTTACGCGAAATTCAAAACAAACAAGCAAAAACTTAGTATTATTATTAAACCTTTTATTAACTTATCTTTAAGAATGAACTCAATACTTGAACAACAAACTTTACATTTTTGTATAATCAAGTAACCTGCTTGTTAACAAGTGCATACGAATTTCATTCGTGCTGTTTGTCTAATTTCATATATTAGTTTGCATTCCACAATTTAAAAACATCCGAATTGTTATCGCCCTTGTTATTGCTTTAATATTTTCAATATCCCTACAAACGCTATTGATTTTCTTGGTTCTGTGCTGCTAACAAGTCTTAGATTTAATATATTTTTCTTGTTGTTCTGCTATCATTTCTTATGTTTATATAAACATGGTATGCAGGTATACCATGAATTTCCTACCTCCTTAGTTAATATATATATATTTCCAAATTTATCTACATATTGTATATGTAGTCTTAATATAGAATGTCGGTCAATGGAGCCACTAAGTTTCTCTCGCCCTACTTACTCACGGAACCAAGTCATTTGGTTACAGTGTCACATGCACTTTCTCGTGAATAGATTGCTGTAACTTAGAACATGTTGCATAGAAATAAACAGTGATCTTTTTCCAATGGGAAGTCAGGTGATGTCCCAAGGATACGGAATCAATTATATCTTAGTGAGAGTGACCGTCACTGCGTGGGTAGCGCCTGTATCCTGAGAAGAATGACATTGTTATTTTTTGTATATAATTCCATATTTTGTCGGTCTGAAACAACATTAATTTTTTAATATATATATATATACAGATTTAACATATAATGGCTGGAGACGGCTTAAATGGGTAATGAAGAAAAACTTTAATATAAGTTTAACATGACAGCAAATGTACAACGTTTCGACAATGTTTTGTCATCATCATTTGAAAGATTTAACATATGTACTTGGTTTATAAAAATATCCAATATAGACTCCACAGAGTACACTTGTCTTTAACTCTGACTGTAGTTTGCTGAAATAAAGTGCTTTTCACTGTGTTATGCCTTTTGTCTAGTCTCTTTCTTTTTTCGAACTCAGTTGACATTGCAGAATTCAGATTTTCACTCTGTAGTACATTTTATGGTGAGCCTCCCGTTTTTCTGTGGTTCCTACTCAATTACTTGCAGGGAAATCAGTGAGTACCATATAAGGTGGAACCTACTCTAATAACAGTTAAATATAGACTATAGAACGGTAAAAATGCCGCTATAAATGTTGTATAATGAGTTATTCAAAAACTGCTTCATCTTTAACACTGTTACTGTAGTACAGGATTAATTTCAAACCGAAAGAACTAGCAAAATGTTATAAGACAGTGCTTTCTACAAATGTTGGTTAACCTTTCTATTTGAAGCTCAGTTTTGGTGAACTTTAACCACTTTTGTGTTAGCTAAATTTATAAACCATTTTTTGAGAAATCTAATAGCTACACTTTGGTTTAAAATTTTGCATGTATTGACTAATCTTTTAAATTCTGCTTGTCACAGTACACAGGGCGACAAATTACTTCGAAAATTTACGTTTGTTTGTTTGTAGTTAAGCAAAAAGTTATGCAACGGATATTTGTACTGTGCTCATCGCGGATATCGAAACCTTGTTTTTAGTGCTATAAGCCTTCAGATATGCCGCTGAACAACTTGGTGACAGTATTTATGTTTTATGCCACCTATCCCGTTCGTGTGTTTTAAAACAAAGCCACATTGGGATACCTGATGTGTCTAACACGGTGAATCGAAATCTGGATTTTAGCGTTGTACGTCCGTAGGCTTACGGGGACCGAATATTTACGTCACGTAGATATCATGTCAGATAAGGTTCGAATTATGTTAACCCATACAAACAAGAAAAAACTACATAAATGAACATACACATACAATATATATATATATATACTATATAGGGTATGTAACTGTCTTTTAGGAGTCTTACATAAATCAGGTACGTTTCATTAAGAATACAATATTAGAAAAACATAACCAAGTGGAATATTTCTTTATTTAAATAAAATAAATTGAAATCTTCTTAAAATAAAATAACGTTTGGCACTCATTTCAAAAACATTTTGATTAAATTTATTCCTGTACACAGCATTCAATAGAAAGTTTTATGGCCAGGACTCAACTGGGACGTTTCCAGGCCAGGCTTCAACAGGAACATTACCAGGCCAGGCCTCAACTGGGACGTTTCCAGGCCAAGCTTCAACGGGAACATTGCCAGGCCAGGCTTCAACAGGGAAGTTTTCAGGCCAAGTTTCAACAGGGACAGGTAACGGCAAGGGTCCAACTGGAGCTGTTGCAGGCAATCCTCCAATAGGGAATGTAGCAGGCAATCCTCCAATAGGGAATGTAGCGGGCAATCCTCCAATAGGGAATTTAGCGGCTCCTACTGGAAACCCAGACAACTTTCCTGCTGCATATCCTGCTCCGAAGCCTTTTCCACCAATAGCAGCTTTAGCGAGCACAGGTCCAGCCAAGAGAGGTTTCAGAGGTGACGTCACTAAGGTGGCTAGTCCAAGTCCTTTGAGAGATTTAGCACCCAGCCCCAACCCTAAAGCCACTGGTGCTGTTAATGCTGCAGTAGTTCCAAGCTTCGCCCCAACGAAGGCAGGAACACCAATTGCCGCACCTTTAAGAATCTTCTTTAGAATACCTGTACTAAGAACGCCCTCTGTTATAAGGGCTGTGCACAACAACACTGCATACAGCTTGAGACAGACGAGCTTCATATTTTCTTTGTTTTCTAAAAATAACGGATAAAGTTGTTTGTTCAATAAATAAAAAATCGATTAGCTTGCTTAATGTCTACATTGAATTACAAGAACAAAGTATACTTTTTAAATCTCTCTTTGTATGTCTGTGCTGTATCTTGCAAACATGCGAAAAAATGATACACTAACCTAGCTCCTATATAAATGGAGGAAACGTTACGCAGACGTAAACTGAGTTTCAGAAGCATTATAAGTTGAGGTAGCTGTGACACATGTCTAAATTTCTTACAAAACCGAAACTAAAACTGGTGTTAAAATGTAACAATAAATGAGGATGGTAATATATTCATACAAAAACAAAGGGTAAAGTCCGTATCAGAAACCACAGGGACAACTTACCAGAGTGTGGTCAATCCTTCAGATGTAAGAACTTCTATCTACAGGACTGAAAAACCGCATTTTATACGAGCTACAAGGAAGCGAAATGACCTCCTGACCTAGCTGTTTCTTGGTCAAGACGGAAGGTGAACTAATTTCATTAAATAATGCTTGAAGACGGCTTGAACGGGTAATGAAGAAAAGCTTTAATATAAATTTAACATAACAGCAAATGCACAACGTTTCGACAAGATTTTATCATCATCAGGTACAAGTAGTTTACACTGACACATATATATACAGTATTGAACAAAGAAGTCACATGACCGGATACTGTTGCAAAACTTAGAAGAGGTATAATTTAAATGAAGACTGCATGTTGTTCAGAGTTGGAGAGTGCTGCTTGATGTGGAGGGTTTCTTTGATCAATAATTCCAGATCAGTGTTAGACTTGCAGAGGATAAACAAATAAAACACTAAACAGTAATCATGGGGAGAAACTACAGCAAGAAAACACAACGAAGAGAAAAGAAAAAAAACAACGAAAAATCAGTAATACGAACATATTAAAAAATGTATAATTTAAATGAAGACTGCATGTTGTTCAGAGTTGGAGAGTGCTGCTTGATGTGGAGGGTTTCTTTGATCAATAATTCACGCCGTCTCCAGCCATTATTAGAGTAGTAACATATAATGTATGACAGAACACCATAAAATTTAAAATGATACCAACCAATCATCGAATAGCTAAATCTTGGCTTGAATATAATAACACAATGGTTTGAAAAAAATCAACAAAACTTTGTTGTTTCCTGTTCAGCGTTCTTAATTTCCGATGTTACTCGAACTCGAGTAAATTAACTACAACTTTAAAACTTAAAAAGTACAATACACTTGAACTGGATGATAACGCTAAAATTCAAGGTTCAATACCAGCAGCGTACACAGCACATATAGCTTATTGTGCAGTTATGAGCTGAAACAAATAAATCTACTAAATGTGTGGAATGAGTGTCGCATAACTAGTGAAGGTTATATTTTGACTGATTATCTAACTTAACGATAAATTAACGCTTTGATAAGTAATAAATGTTGCTATTTAAATTAAACTTTACTCATTTTTCTAAAAGACTAAAACATGAAAAATAGTCACAGAAAAACAGGCAAGGTATTTTAATGCTATAAGTTTTTAACGTATTTTCTAAAAGAGTCCACCTTATTGTTATCATTGTAAGATAAATGATAAAATAAAAGTTGTACTGGTTAAGGTTTTGTGCTCAATTTCTAAACTAAAGTTATTATTTTCCCTTAGCAGCGACAAGGTTAACACAGTAGTAACGTATTTTTAATGTATGTGTCTTTTATGTTAAGCAGAAACTTCTGCATTATTATTGAAATCTTTGTTATGTCCCGAACATGTTTTTCTCAAAAGTGTTCTCTCTATTTGAAGCTTGTTTGAGACAGCAAAATAACCAAAACAACTGCTCCCCTCCCCCCTTGGCTTTTCTGAAGTTACTGTGACTAGTAAGCTACTATCTTTTTTATATATAATCATATCAAAACTGTCATCTTTTATATACGAAAGGACGCTACTCTTTACGAGTTTTTTGTAAGAGCTTAGTTACCTTATTTTAGTTTTTAATCAAAATGTTCATTACTTTCATTGAACGTTTTTAAGAAACTACTATTCATATTTACAGTTTGCAAGCATTATCTGTATAACCCTTCAAAAAATGTGTTAATAAGTTCCTCTCTCTCTCTGTGTATATTAAATTAACCCTTTTTAAAGAAACTAATATTTGCAGTTACTCTTGTTTTAGATCTTGTCTAGGAATGTTATTGAAGTATTACTGCAAACTTAAAATTATTTTTAGTAACATAAAAGCGAAATGTATAAATAACTTTTATTTATTTTAATGCTCCCATTCACTTTCATAAAAAAAAATCTTATTCTTAAAACAAATTTCAGCTGGCTGCAACTCGCATAAAATGTGTTAAGTTCCTTTTTATCTATATATATATATATATATACAGAGTATACAAAGATCTCAAAGTTACACCAGTAAACTTACATTTGCATTTATACTTTCTACTGTATTTAAAGTTTTGATGTTAAGTAACGAACTCTGTGTAGCGAGAGAGAGAAGCCAGTTTAAACAAATATTATTTTACATCGCCTACACTTAGTGTTATTCGTTTTGGTATTCTTGGTATTAGTTGCCCCAGTGATTCTAGTTGCTATGGTATCACTTATATACCTTGTGTCAAAGTAGTGATCCTTGCTTTTTTTTTTTTTTTGTCTCGAGTAGCAGTTCTTGTCGATGCGCTCCTATTTTTAATGGGAGATTCTCAGACTTTGGGTTTGAGTATATTTCACTGTTGTTTAATCCCCAAAAAAATTTAATTAGACAAAAGCTAAGGTTACGAAACAAACCAATAATACACACAATGGCATCTGGTAGTGTATGTCTCAAAGTAAAAGTGTGAGACTGACAGGAGATACATTGGAGACTTTAATAAAGGAACTGCTCTCGTTTATTCATGTTTTCTCCCCTCTAAATTAAACTAAACCATAAATAAAACACTGGATGCAAAATAACCTATGTGTTCAGTTAAGAATTACTACTAAATAAAGTATTCTACAGCTGTAAAATCCAAATCACTTTTGGATTTCACTAATTTAAATTCCTTCAAGAATAGAAGCCTGTAGACGTTTCTACAAATATTCCATCAACTTAGGCGAACATAAATAAAGGTGAGAACTTTAATAGTTCTGGTGAAAACGAAGGCTAAACAGTAAACTGAAAGATATGCTATAACAAAGTTTTATTATATCTCGTGAAAAAAAGGGGAAAGATACATGTAAAAACTACAAGTCTGTGTGAGAGCTTTAAGAAAGTTAAGTAAAACTGAAACTGTACACGAAATCTATTGAGAGCTTTAAGGGATATTGTGAAAGTTAGACAAACTTAGCAGAAGCCTCTGCTGAACACTCAAAGCTGAAAACACACAAAAAAATCTGCAGCTATTATCTGATTCGCGAACAAGAATAACTAAGCTTTCTCTATTCTCAATGTAACACTTGTTATTCTCGTAAGAAAACCAAATAATTGCCTAATTGCTTAAAAAGGTTCCCATTTGTTTCTAAGCAGGCGAAAGTTTAGTAACTTGCTTGAGCACCTCACTGCATTCAAAAGGGCAAACTGTAAAAAACACATAATTTAAAAAATTTTACATTTTAACTAAAGGTTTGTAAAACACATAGTACGTTCCCGTGCTACACATGGATGAAGGAGAAGGCATGAAGCTCTGGTGTTACCAAATCAGCAAACAAAGGAGATTTCACCGTGGTCTGGTGCTTTGATCTTTACTCGGTCAAATGTGAGAGATTTCACGCTGATACTTCTTTTCACTAGTCCTTGTCTAATAATATCCACTTAGTCATCTCTATCCACGGCTTGTTGTTTATATGTTCTTCCTAAGATTCTTCAATCAAACAGTCCTGGAAGGCCTATAGTATTGGCAACACTGAACTCATTTCCAGTTTTCTTGACAGTGTTCTCTCTCTCATTGTTCAATACCAATCCAGTTTCATTAAGGATTTCTCCAAGTTAATTAATAATTTACATTTTCGTACTAGCTCCGTATCGTCCTTTTCACAGGTAACATTGTAAGCTTGTTCACCGTGATCTCTCATCGTGATTGTGTACAAGCCTTAAAGGTTTTTCCGGACACCTTCACATTTAACGATAATGTTTATAAGAAAACGTGTAGCGTTGCCATGTGTACTAAAGTGGGTCCTCCGTATGCCAGTTTGGTCGTTAGGTACATTAAACTGATAAGATCCTTAATGTTTATGGTAGATACATTAGTGACATTGAGAGTGTATTTATTGGCGACCGAACCAAGCTTGACACTTTTACTAATTTCCTTTCTAGTTTTTAACTTCTCATTGAATTTCACTTGGTAAATTCTTAGCACACATCTTTCATTCCTTGACTGGAAGATAAGTAATGAAAATGGCAGGCTCACTAATTCTGTCCATTACAAATTTACAGATTCTCACTTTTATTTTTTTCTTTGATTCTTGTCTTCTTCTCTCCACCATATGTTCCATTCCTTATTCACGTTTACGGCGTTCCTATAGTAAGAAATGCGATTTCGTCTCCAAATCTGAAGAATTTACCTGCTTCTCTTCAAGCAGTTATCCAATCTCTCTTTAATAAATCAAGCTCTCCACAAAACTCAAAAGTTTACTCCACAAACAGCACATGAAATACCTTACTGTGTCCCCGCAAACTAATTCATCCACTAAAGATATTTTTACTAAAAGACCTATGGTAGCATACATGCACAACCAATGTCTTCAATATTTGTTGGTTCGCTCCGGTTTGGTTTGTTTGTTTGTAGTTAAGCACAAAGCTACACAATGGGATATCTGTGCTCTGCCCACCACGGGTATCGAAACCCGGATTCTAGTGTTGTAAGTCCGCAGACATACCGCTGTGCCACTGGGGGGCCCGTACTTTATAAAACAACTTATGTTGGGCTTAAGTTCGATAAAGAGATAAATTAACACTGTTACCTGTGTACGTGTTTTTTGGGTTTTTTTCTATTTTAGTTTAGTTAGAACTAAACTTTACTGTACTTGATACTATCGATAAATAAACTTATAATGTTATTCTATGACCTAACATCAAACTTTTTCAAAACTTTGATAAGTTTTTAATATTCTGTTGTACAAAACGGTTAGTAAAGTATATTTACAACCCCCTTTTGTTGTTACTTCTTGTTTCATACAACAATTGTAGCAACTTGATCACTGAGCCTTGC
>NW_013665733.1:43185-65615 GCF_000517525.1 Limulus polyphemus | reverse complement strand
TTCTTTGTAAACGATCACGCTGTGTGACTTGGGATCATGTGAATAATCGTACTTTGATTGTCGCACCTAAAAAAGTCGTTTTCATATTAAAAAATGTTACACATCTCTGTAAGAATTTGTCATCTATTGTATAATTTATGTTCTTTTACAACTTTTTGTACATTAATGAAACAGGTCGCAAAACGAATAAGATATTTTGCGAACACAGGAGACATTTTGTTCACTATAATAGCGAAATTTTTGCGATGACAAACACAATCTTTCACATCTCAAAATAGTTGTATTAAACTGAACGCGAGAAACATGCCTTATTTATATCCTTGGAACCCCTTTCCCATCAGAATTACATGAACAAATTAATTTTTCTTTCTGACAATTATTTCGGTCATTTTCTGTGACTTAGATTTTATATCCACGCCTATGTTTTCTCTTCTTTCTTGGTTTTTTAACAAATTGTTTACTAAATAAGAAAATAAAAATTTTGTTATATTTTTTTCCGCTTATTTTGAATTATCTTCATGTAGTTTTTCGTTCACTCATGTTTATTTTATGTTATTTTTTTAATTTATTACTAGGAGAGACTCGCAAAACATTTCTGGCCAAATTAGTATCTTTATCGTAACAGTACCTCTTTAAATATAACATTTCTAACACAATACAAACGAATTGTAATCGTAGACAACGAAATGTGTAAATCCACTTGTATATAGACCGTACTTTATAAAACAACTTATGTTGGGCTTAAGTTCGATAAAGAGATAAATTAACACTGTTACCTGTGTACGTGTTTTTTTTGGTTGTTTTTTTTTATTTTAGTTTAGTTAGAACTAAACTTTACTGTACTTGATACTATCGATAAATAAACTTATAATGTTATTCTATGACCTAACGTCAAACTTTTTCAAAACTTTGATAAGTTTTTAATATTCTTTTGTACAAAACGGTTAGTAAAGTATATTTACAACCCCCTTTTGTTGTTACTTCTTATTTCATACAACAATTGTAGCAACTTGATCACTGAGCCTTGCAGCTCTCTGCCGCAGGCCGACTGTTTGTCGTCGAGTGAATAATGCGCATGCGTGGTTTTTCTTGGGGAAACATTCTAACTACGCATGCTTATGCAGCAGGTTCTCGGTCAGAATGCCTAACGGTCGTACATACAAACAAGCAGAATAATAGTATAGATGCACCATTTAGCTGTATTTTTCTGTATTGTTTGTTTCACCTACACAACAGTTTTTTCCAAAAGTTAAGTTGGTTTGTTTGAAGTTAAGCACAAAGCTATACAATGAGCTATCTTTGCTTTGCCCATCACTGGGATTGAAACCCCGTTTTTAGCATCCTAAGTCCGCAGACATACCGCTGTGCCACTGGGGGCCCAACAGTTAAGTCTGCGCGAGATGTGATGAAAATGTCTCATTTCACTATTCTGTTATTGCCGTTCGAATTTGTTTCTTTAGGCACTACCCGATGAAGGACCTTGACCCAAAACGTTGTCATAATTTCAAAATAAATTTACAATGTTTTCTGTTTGTTGTTTATTTACATGTAATATTTTGTTTAATTACACTGTACTATTTATGCAGACCCTTTTTTAAGTTTCGTTTTGTTAATGAAAATAATATACGATTTGGTTCCAGAAAATTATATTTTTCCCCCTTAACGGCGTTTTGTCTGTAAGGACTTTTCCAAGGAATTCAATAACCCATGTAAACAAGGCTAGTAAACTGACTTCAATAAAAAGCAGTGTTAAACAATATACATTATAATGTGCTCGTAATGTTAATTATCAAAGTGCTAGTAATAAACGACCTTATAACATCAAATTTGTTATTTTTCTTTAATTGGATACTCAACGTTTCGCTTTACAGCTTCTTCAGGAGCGTTCCATTAAAACACATGTAAAAACGTGGACTGCCTTGTGGGCTAGTCGTTTGGAGTTCGACTTAATCCAGTTAAGAACAGATTTATTTAAAATCCAGGTTTAGAGTCGCGAGTGGAGTACACAAGTCACTAACTCGAGGAAGTTTACAGTTAAAATATAGAATTGACTTGGAGACTGAGATTCAAAACACAAACAACACTTTAATGCAATGTATTAAGATACTCGGCTACATCGAGATTACTGAAGGTATCTTGAAATGTTTCACTGTTAAAACTATCAAATTCTTCAATCTAAACAGGTAACTGTTTTTCAATTAAACTTTCTATAACATCCATTAAATTACTTAATACTATCAGTCAGTTATCAAGTAACACATTAGTTGAAAACTGCTCTGACATAACTTTCGTTAGTTCGTGAATATTAAACACTATACATTCAATTTCTAACTACATTATTCGACTCTAAGAGAGATAGCAATAGTTACTTACACCAAGCTTGAGCGGGAAACGTTAGACATTTTCAACATTGATATGGGCTAGGACGTAGTTGGATCAGGCAGCATCAGTTGTTTGGCTTCTTCATACGAACCAAGAGACTGTAAAGATTTCAGTTGACAAACTGGCAGCAAGACCAATGGCTTCTTATTACGAGTCAGGAGACTGACTTTTAGCTTAAAAACATGGGTTTTTATACGAATTTCTTTACTATTCTTACGATTCTCCAAATCGTATACACACCCAACCCGCAAGTAGATCTGTCACTTAATTGGATGAATTTTGTTGACTCATCTTAATTCTTGGAACTAAAACCAAAACTTATTCAACAATTGGTTATGATCAAAGACAGTAAATTGGTAGCTTGTTTGCGGGTCTTTCCTCTCATCCTCTTCACATCAAAGTTCCGCCCAGAGTCTCTGATTTCCTTGCTAATTCTTTTTATGGAAGTTGTGGAGGGAATATAAGCTTTCTTATAGCTTTCTCTCTACTGCTGTGGCATCGGTCTATAGATAATATGAACAGTTGATTCTCAGTACCGCCTGGAATGCATCTAAGTTTATACTTGACATATACATTTCCTTTCTTGATCAAACATCGTTGTGTAACTCCTCGCATGCATTCGTTAGATGTGCCCAACTTTTCTTCCTATTGCATGTATGTATATCATACATGAAATTTTATGAATATATATTTCTCATTTCTTGAAGCATTTGAAAAAAGCTTTAAAATGCCTCAAAATGCTACAAATGCTTCAGGTCGTTTATTATTAGCATTAATACGTCATGTATACACCAATATACACAACAGAAATTAAATAATTAACAAAGTGCCCTGAATATTAATAGATATTATAGCAATTTTACAAGTGTGATACCTACTCTTCTTCATTTAACACTCACTTTCTATTTTGTAAGTAGCATTATAGAAATGTTGGAAAGAAAAGAAATTTCCAATTTCATGGAGCTGTGTTGTGTATTATGTTTATTATGCACGTTTACCAACAGAAAAGTAATGGTACATGGGCGACCTGGCAACTCGAAGCAAAAAAGCAAGGAAAACTACTTTGAATGCATCCTACATAAATGACATAATAACAAATAAAATTTATGGAGAATTAAGAATACCGAAACGAATAACATTAAAACCTCTGTTATATATACCATATAAGTAGGAAAGATGAGCATGGATTGTAAAACTATTACTGTATGTAATCAGAGACGCCATTTAGGGAAGAGCAGTAGCCACCATTCCGAGCTTAATACAATGTATTTTTGGAAAAATACGCATATACACATAATATGTAGATAGTTCTATTTGAATGGTTTTTGGGTCGCATAACAAATAATCGGAGAAAATACTCTCGAAATATAATGATTTTTACATTTTAACCCTTAAGAAACCAAGACCTAGCTCTTCTCAACCCAGTAGTAACCCCCCCCCCCATTTTAAATCTGAAATTGCGCTTTTGAGTGTAATGTGTAAAGTTTTTCTATAAATTAAGTAACTTTAGGAAATATAATTTCTAATATGTCTCAGTGAGAGTATTTCAACTAACCTTTTACAAGATGAACTAGTTTACAAAATCGATAACAAGTTCAACAACAGTAATATCTGTTACTTTGTGTTATGATCGAAATATGGCAATAAAAATACAAACAAGCCGCTGGAGTAAAATAAAGAGATGTGGAGTTTTTGTTTGCCCAACGTACTCATATTTAATTGACACAACTAAGTGAACCTTTGATGACAACACTGTTAGAAGTGGAATGTCTTTACAATGCAAGATATGTAGATATCACAATATCATTTGTAAGCTATCTTAAATGAGCATTTCACGTTGCATGTAAATCAGAACCATCGTTACTATATACAAGTTCAAGGTCAACTTTTGTGTTCCAAAAGTATAACATGCAATTTTGAGTATACCAGACAAGATAGAAATATTACACCTTTAAAAGAAATGGTGAATTTAATAATACGTTACCAAAACATTGACCCACTTTATAAAAACTATTTCAAATCTGTTGTTTTACATTAACACTTTTACAAAAGATATGAATATACTTTTGATTAAATATCTTCTATTAAAGAAATACATTGTATTTATGATATCATTATACAATACTACAATTCAGAAAGACACACTACACCCAGTACTTCTGTTTCATAAACTTTTTTTATCAATAATGTTTATATACACTTTTTGGTACAATTCACTGTCTGAAATCATATAATATGTAGCATACTTTTAATATTTCAGTAGCTTGTTCAAATTCTTTGGTGCAGTTCCGTTTCCCATCGTCGGGTTGCTTGAATTCAAAATTTCCATTGTTTTTTATTTGATACTAGAAAAATTTGTCCGTCGATATTATTACAATGTGGTACCCAAAATGTTGTATACAGCATTTAGAAATTAATATTACTTAATACTTTTTGGAATTGTGAAAATTGCTCTATATTACAACTAATAGTACTACTACACCAAATGATATAATCCAGTTGACTGCCAGGGCCCTTAGTTGGATAACTGTGATGTTAAGCAGAAAGCTACACAACAGGTTAACTGTGCTGTGTCCACCACGAGTATCAAAACCCAGTTTCTAGTGCTATAAAGATTTACCGATGTACTACTGGGGACAGGGGGGGGGGGCACATTTAACTAAAACAAAAGCAGTGCTTTGAAAACAACCAGAATGTTCCTGAATGTCGTATTAGCTGCTACAAACGATCTTCTACCATCCGTTTAAATCGAGAATATTGTATAAGAACAACTGTACCTAATAAAGTATTTGATTATCGAAAGGATTGTTTGTTTATAATTAAGCACAAAGCTACACAATGGGCTATCTGTGCTCTGCCCTCCAAGAGTATCGAAACCCTGATTCTAGCTTTGTAAGTCCGCAGACATACCGCTGTGCCACTGGGGGGCATTATCGAAAGGAAAGCAATATAATAGCTTCCCAAGATGCTATAACGTTTGATGATGCATGTGAAGAAACATATATTTCGATATTTAAAAATAACAGACAATTTCCGAAAAATAAATTATGAATGTTTTGTTAAAGAACAATTTTAAATTCCTAAAGCCAAACTTAGCTCTTCACGAATAACGCGTATATTCAGGTATACTGTGATTGAATATAAAATAGATTAAAGTCCATTTGTTGAACAATAATTTCACAGATAGATTAGCTACGTAGTTATCTTTGCTTTACAGCAATTTCTAATAATTTCTTTGCGATTAAGTTCTGAGAATAATTCATTTTAATTCGTTTTTGTGGACTCCTTTAGTCTCTTCCTTCTGTTTGAGTTGTAAATAATGTTTATTTTGTAACAACAAGTTCAACTTTGTATCAAAATTTAACAAAAAAAATACAATGATGTTCTCAAACATATATATGATCTAAATATTTCTTTTCTTAAGCACAGCATTCCCAACATCTTTTTATTATATATTTTACACCTTAGAGGACTCTGAATAGCCTTTCAAATTTAATTTGTTTTCTCGACGAATGGCGCGAACTGTTTCATACACCGAGGGAACTGGAAAGAGCATATTTTGACAGTTCCATACTTTTTACCAAATGTTGCAGCTGTTTTGTATGGATGCCAGGGGGCGTCTTCGTCGTTTGACTTAAGAGATCTGTGAATATATTCAATGTAGAACAAAATAAATAAATATATATATCTTATGAATTTAAAGAAATTGTTGTAAATGTACACATGTACTTTGAAGAAACGATATTTTAATTATTTTTTTTTATTTTCTTTTTTAGATAATTTTTGTAGAGATTTATGCCGTAATAGTTTGAATCTTAGAAACTATACTTGCTAAACATATTACGAGCAAGAGTTGATTTATTTCTTTCTTTAATGGCTGGAATTATTTTACATGTTTTGTTTTTAATCCAGTTAATAAATTAACTCTACTATGTAACTTTAAAGTTCCAAACACCAGTTACTAAGCTGAAGTTGATTCTTCACGTGGCCAACCATTAAACTCCATAAAACTAAATAAATAAGATAAATGTATACTTACAACATGAACTTGGTGACTTCAGCTCCGTATTCTCCGTACTTTTTCTCATCAACTGCCATCTCACACACTAGTTTTCTCACACAATCGTTATCGTCGTTCTCTTGTATGAAAGTAAATATCTTCACAAGTTCGGACTGCAAGTTATCGTCATCCGTTGAGGAATCTACCTTATGTAAATCTTCTGTCTCTTCCGGGATTGTTGTTTCTGTGGAACGGCGTTTTCTGGAGGTGACAAAGGAGCTGCGACTAGAAACGTAACCTCCCGTAGGATCAGTAATATCAAAATCAATAGAAAAGCCCTGGGGTCCTTGTGTTTTGAAAAGCCCATAATCATACTTGTTATCAAATGCGCTTGCAAAGTTGTAGCCAAACTTGTTTGAGTCACCTGATGTCCAGTCTTCCAATGGGGGATTTAGAGAGTCTGCGACAACAATATCTGCAGGGACTTCTTCCGACCAGTCTTCAGCACCAGCAACTTGAGGCAAGGCTTCAACGGGGACATTTCCAGGCCAGGCCTCAACTGGAACATTTCCAGGCCAAGCTTCAACGGGAACATTGCCAGGCCAAGTTTCAACAGGGACAGGTAACGGCAAGGGTCCAACTGGAGCTGTTGCAGGCAATGCTCCAATAGGGAATGTAGCGGGCAATGCTCCAGAAGGGAATTTAGCAGGCAAGCCATTAATGAAGGCAGACGGTGGAAAAGATTTAGCGGCTGCTACTGGAAACCCAGACAACTTTCCTGCTGCATATCCGGCTCCGAAGCCCTTTCCACCAATAGCAGCTTTAGCGAGCACAGGTCCAGCCAAGAGAGTTTTCAGAGGTGACGTCACTAAGGTGGCTAGTCCAAGTCCTTTGAGAGATTTAGCACCCAGCCCCAAACCTAAAGCCACTGGTGCTGTTAATGCTGCAGTAGTTCCAAGCTTCGCCCCAACGAAGGCAGGAACACCAATTGCCGCACCTTTAAGAACCTTCTTTAGAATGCCGGTACTAAGAACGCCCCCTGTTAGAAGGGCTGTGCACAACAACACTGCATACAGTTTAAGATACACCATCTTCATATTTTCTTCGTTCTCTAAAAATAAATAACGACAGAAACAGTTGTCAATTCAATAAAACAACTAAATTAATTCGTTTTCTTAATGTCTAACTTAAATTACAAGAATGAAATATATATTCATAAGACTTTGTATATGTGTGATGTATCTAGCAAACTTCTGTGCAGAAATGGGTATAACAGACCAGCTAATTTATAAACGAAGGGTACCTACACAATATAAGCCGAGTTTCAGTTGAGGTACTTAACACAAGAAACTAAAACAATAACTTTGGTGTTAAAATAAACAAGGTAGTCTCTATAAGAAAACGCAGAGACAACTTACCAGTGTACAGTCAAGTCCTGAGGTCTATGAACCTAGTGTACTGGCAAACCACATTTTATATGAGCTGCAAGAAACCGAAGAGACCTCCTGACCTAACTATTTCTTGGTCAAGAGGGAAGGTGAACTAATTTCATTAAAGCCTTGAGCTTGTGAATGTTAGACATAATAGTCACAGCAACAATATACAAATATAGGTCGAATCCAGAAAATCGAGAATAGGTGGTACTCAACGAATAATTATGTTTCCATAAGACGACAAACCTAACTATCCTTTGAATAAAATATCAATAAATGTTTACGTACTCTACATGGATAAAATACAGCGAAAAATATTAATATTTGTAAGCATATACAAAAGAAACAAAACCTTTACCATATGCTTCACAACGCATATATAAAGTAAATTATTATCCTTTACATATACAAGGTATTTGTTCAGATTTATATTCATATTACACATTGTATAGATATACACGTTATTATTCTTTGCATAATACAGGGTGAGTCAAAAGTTTTGATTTTTCCTATTGCTTCGAAATAGATGTGGAATATTGAATATCTGCTGGCATAGTGTGTTTAGGCATATTGATGGCCATTTGTTACCCGACATGATGTCATGACGTTAGGGTCAAATTCCGATCATCCAAATACATGTTTTGATTTATGCGAAACCCTTAAGAAAAACGTTCCTTGGGTAATATCGCTGTGCTCTACAACTTTTGTATTGAAAATTTTACCTCAGACTAATAGCTTCAGAGACAGCATTTGATTGGCAGATAACTTTCCTCTACATACACATGGTATTTGCTCTCTTTTTCTGTGTGGTATACAAACATAATATTTTAATACATGTTTAAAGTATGCACACAGAATTTTTGGCATTGTAAAGACGTACAATAAATATAATAGTATCGTAGAAGGCGTAGCAGAACATCATAACATTTTCAATGTTACCAACCAATTACCAAAGAGCTAAATCTTAGCTTGAATCTAATAACATAACGGCTTAAAAAATCAACAAAACTTTGTTCTTATCATTCTCTGTGGTCTTGTGAAAAAAGAAATGTGGTATACGTTATCGTGGGGCAACTTAGTCAGTTCCAATATACTGTTTTAATCATTGTGTTGGATAAATATGGGCAGATAAGTTAATCATTGTGTTGGATAAATATAGGCAGATAAGTTAATCATTGGTGTGGCATCGTGATCAGGATCAGTTACGGAAAGAGACATCAAGGACATATTCAGAAGGTGACCAAGTGGCGGAAGGAGG
The DNA here is from genome assembly GCF_000517525.1 of Limulus polyphemus. Taxonomy (NCBI): domain Eukaryota; kingdom Metazoa; phylum Arthropoda; class Merostomata; order Xiphosura; family Limulidae; genus Limulus; species Limulus polyphemus. Next base: position 56,542 of record NW_013665733.1, on the reverse strand, counting down.
TTCCTTGGAAGGTGAACCTTTTCCTGAACAAGTCATCAATTATAACAATTTAAGTTTTAAACCCCGGAGTGATATATCGAGTACAAAATTAGAAAAGATGTTGAACGGTAGATGGGGTGCAGTTCGCTAGTAGGACTAGATAACTTTATGTGAATGGCTAGACAAATAGCACGATGCTCCAAAATATGTAGACGATCATAAAATGAAGAGAAGGCTGAAATCCAGGAAGTGTGGCCATAGTTAAGACAGAGTCGGATGAAAGTCTTCTACGTATAAAGTTAAGGAGGAGTAATTGGTCCCCAGGCTGATCCATATAAGCTTTTCAGCAGGTTAAGATGCTGCGAAGTGCATATCAAAAATAACACAAAGATATTTGATACCAAAAGAAAAAAAAACGAGAATGTGATTGATATAAACACCAAAAAGCTCATGGTTACGACATCGTCGAATTTCTTTCCTAATGAAACCAGTAGAGATTGCTTTAGTTTTGGTAGCATTAATGGTTGGACTCCATTGATGATGTTATGAAAGAAACTGAATGATGGCGAGTTGTTGTAGAAAATTGTTTATAGTGATCATAGTTTAGCAGGATGCAACAAAGGCAGAATCATCAGCACGTTTGAAAACACTAATGCTTTATAATGGCAGTGTATCTGCTACATGCAGTATGCAAGAGTGTACTGATCCTTGTGAAACACCTGCTAGGATATCAAATGGGTTAGAAAGATACCGTCTACAGAACAAATATCTCGTTGTTTTTCTTTCAAATTCAAAAAAGATCGTACAGGATTGTCGGTTTATATTAAAATTATTGGGTCAGAAAACCTGAATAGTTAGTCCTGTTTGGAATAAAAAAGTTCGAAACTCTGCTTGGTTGAATGATAAAAGTCTGTACTCGGAATTAAAACGATGCAATCGTGTGACAAGAATGCGTTCAGATGTTTTACTGAAAATACTGTTGAAGCTGTAAGAACTTTATAAAGCTCTTTATAGGCTTTAATAAGAAGAAAGATAATTAGGAATATCCAAGACGGTATATAATAACTAGTGCGGAGGATCACATTGTAAAGCATAGCCATTAGAAAAAGAAACTTCGTGTGGCCTGTTATAGAGGAAGATATATAATAGCATCTTGTATTAGAGCAGTTTTACACTTATGCGTAATTACTAGTTGAGTTTTAAATGCTATTATAGGGACATCCATATAAATGGTACTCAGCTCGTGATGAAAGTGGGGAGGTAGAGTGGGATAAGGAAAATTGGCTTAATCATTAATGGATATGATGTCTGGAGCTCGAAAACCTTTCATGAAATTTAGCAAAAATGTTTATTTTATATTTCAATTTATTAAGTCTGAGCAGAGTTGTTCTCTAGAATTAAGTGCTCGAGACGAAATTTACACTAAAATTGAGAGGCAATGTGAACATTTCGAAGGCTGATGGCATGCACGTTTCCATTTAAGTTGCTTTGCAGTCACAATAAAGTTGCGTGCTGTCCTCTGAATGCTTCTGTGACGCTGTAAAGTAGAAGGATTTCACGAGCTGTTGAATTCTCGTCTTTTTGAAAGACGGAACTAGGAAACTGCCTTATTGGACAAAGGAAGCTAAAGGTAACCGGCATGATGCGAACATGCTGACGAGAGAATAAATAGGAGATTGCTTATGTAGTCATTTATTTGTTCCAAATAAGATAAGTCTTTATTATAATTCTGTAATGTATGGTCAATGTAAGCTCGACTGGAAGGTCAACTGATTTGTTATAATTCAAGGCATTATTTCGTTCCTCTGACTGTGAATAGTTGTTTGTAGGTAAGTTGAACTAAAGTAGGAAGATGGCCACTTCCAACTGGGTGAATAAGATGAGCAGTAAGTAATAGGACTACATTTGCTGGGAAAACCACAATGTCTGGAGCAGTATTTGATTCTGGCTGCGCATGCAATGATAGGTTTATGAGAGAACCAAAAATATTGTTCACAGTTGAATGAAAGCAAATTAACACGGAAGCATATCTGCTATGATAACTGAGATCAGTCATAATAATGTTACTTCGGAAGTTTCGCCTAAGTATAAAAAGAAATTAAGTGGTAAGGGACAGTAAAAATAAAAAAGAAACATATTTTGTTGCTAGAGTAATAACGTAAAATGTTAGAGACAGGCTGAGACTAGGGTTTCAAATAATCTGACTTGTGATAGATTGTATATTCGTGCATGATTTTTTAGTGACAGAAATCATGTAAACTCCAGATTTTGTCTTCACATTCTTCTTAATTTATCTATTTCAATTTCCAAACCAAGTGTTTACAGAAACAGTATGTCAGATCTATCTTTTGTTTCCCACAAGTCACTGCACAAGAAGCCTTTCGTTCAATACCAGAACTAGTCATTTTAGAGAAGAAGCTTTTGGTAAGTTCTGATATTCCACTAACACCTCTGGGCACTGTATTACTTACTAAAGATACCTAAAGAAATGTACGTTCATAACGTTCATGGATAAAACTTCTAATCAAAATTTACTCATCGTTTTTGGTTGTTTATTTTGGTACAATGGACTGCAGAGATCAAACACCACATTTTAGCGGCATAATCCTTCAAACTTATTATTGTTGATCTACCAAGAGACTTCTACATTTTCTATCATTTATAGTAAGTCGATGAAGAATATCTGTGAAATCATATCTTGCACTGGAAGAAAATTACAGAAAATGCGGTTTTACTCAATTAATGTATGATAATTCAAATACCCATAATTCTCCTGAAGATGGTGGAAGTATTTCCACCGAAACGTGTAGAGTTTTAAGTTTATTTTAACTTATATATTTTTAATTTTCTAATCTTTACAAATAAATGATTGTGCAAGTAAAAAACGTTGATATTCGTTTTATTATTTTATCCATAATCTTGTTTTAAAGGTTTACATTTTTAAGAGAGGAATACATTTTTTTTTAAATGAAGACGAAAGAAGCTCATATGAAGACTAAATTTTCAACTTAAGAGCATGCAGATGATTGTCTATAGAAAAAAAGTAAATTGAGAATGTTATTGAATCTTATTTGAAAACAGTCACTTTAGCTAGTGTATTTTCAACCTGAAAAGAGCACACGAACAGTTAGGCCAGAGGCCTCTAGGATTAGGCATAACTGTCCTTAGTTTTAAACTCAGGACTGGTCAAAGGAAAGGCACCCAGCCAGCAACACTTGTCGCCGCAAGGGCTTTCACCAACTCTATAAACCGAATAATGGGATTGCCTGTCATGTTTATAAAGCACCCGTAGCTTAAAGTTCGAAGCGTGCTCGGCCTGGCACGATAACCACTGAGCCACGACCAGCCTAATGTCAATATGACAGTTGAGCAAAAATGAGAGTGTTGAGTAACTCAATCGTAAATCAGAAACCTATAAACCGGATGGTTATTTTAGGTATATCATTTTTTGAATTGAAAAATTATCTAAAAATTAAAATACTCTTACAACACAGATAAAAAAATTATTTAAAATTAAAATACTCTTACAACACAGATAAAAAAATTATTTAAAAATTAAAATACTCTTATAACACAGATTAAAAAATTATCTAAAAATTAAAATACTCTTACAACACAGATTAAAAAATTATCTAAAAATTAAAATACTCTTACAACACAGATTAAAAAATTATTTAAAAATTAAAACACTCTTACAACACAGATTAAAAAATTATCTAAAAATTAAATACTCTTACAACACAGATTAAAAAATTATCTAAAAATTAAAATACTCTTACAACACAGATTATGAATTATGATCCGTATTATTTTCTCGAGTCTGGATCATGTTTGCTATATTTAGTTAATTAAATTAAATATTATTTACAGTAAAAAATACATTAATAATCATACATAAATGTTATAATGTTTTAGCTGAAATCCATAGATACATCTTCAGACTCATTAATATTAACTATCAATTTTGTCAATGCTGTTTTAATATATACTAAGGAGGAAACCCGTATTTCACATACGAAACATTTTTATTTTTATTTTGGTTGTGATATTTTGTATTTGAGTGCACAAAAGTTTATAAAATCTAAAGGAAGTTCTGTGTATTTAAAGTAATTAAAACAGTTAAGTGACTTGCCTGAACTACTCACATATAAAGTTAGGTACGTAGAGCTCTGAACGAATATGATGGCCGTGCGAGGCGTCTCAATAATGCGAGGTTAAACCTAAGTGGATGAGTGAGTTAAGTGAAGAGATATAGTACAAGGATACACAATAAAATGCTACATGTTTTGTAGTAATTATTTACTGTTTTCATTTATAAAAAAAAATATAGTAAAACGCTTGACTTTGCATTATTGCACTATTGATTCACTATTGGGGAAATGTTGTAGTAAAAGACATCAGATCTAGAGACACTTTCAAAACTTAGGTATCAGGGCAAGCATAAAAACCCAACAGAGCGACAATAGCGGTACTCCAAGTGTCTATAAACAAATGAGGAAATTCATACACAAAACCTTAACATATAAACACTGCTGTCCGAGATGGGGCTCTAAGGGATAAATTCATTCCCCAAATGCCTTTCCATTTGCAATGAATAGTATTATTTACATCCACCTCTCCCTTACGCATGCTTGTGATATCGTCAGTACTTCTCTGCTCCCAATTTCATTTTTTGCAAAGTTTAATAAAATTTAAAAGCTTCCCAGGCACGCACACACGTTACTCTTTAAATTATATAGATATATTTGGACCATTAAATAGTGATCTTATTTTATTTGTAAATGTATTATAAAGTTTTGGTGCTGAATATCATTAGCTATTTCTAGCTATTTCTTTTTTCATTTCAGAAAGTTTTAAACTCCCAAGTAGACAGGTCATGTGACCTGTGTGTAAGTTTACATTTGTGCAGAGAAGGTCCCGCCACATTCTTACATAGATATTTGCCGGACCTTCTTCTCTATTTAATAACTCATGATCTATTTTAAACTTTATTATTTCTAAAGATTCACGGATGTTATTTGCTCTAATACTCTTAGTTTGGACCAATATTACTGTTTTTTTTCCCCATAATATTTTAGGTTCTGTTTTTTGTACATGTTTTGCTATGGCCAACTTTCAGTGCTTTCATTTTTTACACATTCTTTATGTTCTGCTAAACGATATTTTAAATTACGTGTTGTCTGTCCAATATAAACACTTCCATATTCACATTCAATTTTATAGATTCCAGATTTTTCCATTAACTGTATATTATCTTTACTATTACATAAAATCTGTTTTATCTTATTCATCGGTTTAAACATGGAGTAAAATATTTGTTGTTTTTTTAAACACTTAATAAGCTAGAAGTTTTAAACCTGAAACATATGGCAACACTAAACATTCATTTTTAATTTTATCATAACTCGGTTTTAAGGTAATACCTTGACCCATTATCACCACATTAGTGAATTCCTTAACTACTTTATCTACAGTAGTTGGTTTAAATCCTCTTTCAACTGCTATATATTTCATTAGTTACAATTCATTTTTCAGTCTTCTTGTTTTGTACATATCTTAAAAATTCTATGAAAATAAGTGTAAAATTCAGACATTTTTTGCATTTCCGTATGACATGATTCCTGGTGTGGTGGCATAATAATAGAAAAAGGTTTCCAATAAGTAGATGTTTCTACATTCCCTTGTTAATTTTTTACAAGTACATCTAAAAAAGGCAAACTATTATTTTTCTCAATTTCATAGGTAAATTTTATTGACGATTCTATGCTATTCAAATAGCTTGAAAACTCTATCAATGCCTTATTACCATATCTCAAGAATGTGTCATCTACGTATCTTATCCAAATATCAGGTTTGCATTTTGCACCATTTATTACTTTTGTTTCAAATATATCCATATATAAGTCGCATAACAATTGTGAAAAGTGGGGATCCCATTGATAACCTCTCATTTTATTTATAAAAACATAGTTTACCTAACCAAATGGATTCTTTACACACAACTTTAGATGTAATGGTATAAAGGAATGACGTTTGTTTCAGAGCAAAAGGAGAATTTAACACGGATTGTAATGCTACTACTGGATTTAGTGTTATCCGTTTCGGTATTCTTGATCTGTTAATTGCTCCCAAAGATTTTAGTTGCTATAGTATCACTCATGTACCTTGTGGTCAAGATAGCGTTCCTTGCTTTTTTACTTTTTGTCTCGAGTTGCAACGCTTGCCGTTGCACTCTTACTTTCTTGATGATAAACCTGTATAATTGAAATAATATCGATAATTTCCACGGCCTAAGTTTTGCTCCCATCAAAAAAGACAGCTGATAAAATCACAACTCTAAAAAGTACATAATAATTTATTTAAAGAAACCAATATCATTGAAACACTCTACATGTTGCAGTCCCGCGGTGAGCAGAGTGCAAACAGCCCATTGTGTAGCTTTGCACTAAGAAACGACAATTGCATGTTGATGTGGTATTTCTACTCTGCTGATCACCGAAAAATGTAGAGTTGTCTAATGAATCTGGTGCTTTTCTAATGAATTACTAGTTGACATACCCGTTCAACCCCTGAGGAAGACATAGGGATCAGATCCAAACGCCTACCCCCTATGTAACGCCCGGGAAGATCCATCCTAAGGGTACCAGGTTTCGCAACAACAGTTTGTCAGTTATAAGTTACACACACATAGAGCTTTGTCAAATAGTGGTCTAGATTGTGTATATTTAAACGTTTTGGTCCTTTATAAGTTAGTTAACATTTCCTATTATTTACATATAATTTGACGATAGACATTATTCGACGTATATTCAGTTTCATAATCTTAATATTTAGGGAATGTATTTAGAATCATTTCTCAAAGTATTCTCTGTTTTATAAGTTTAAGATTTAGTGAACATAATCACAGACGTTACTTCATTATTATTCAGATATCTCAATTTTGTAACCTGAATACTAAGTGAATATAATTACAAACGTTATTCATATACAAAAACAAATTTTAATAATATATCAGAACCTTCTAGAGCTTTGCTTTCCAGATTTTTATCTAAGAAAGACTGGTTACAAATAAAATGGTGATGTTAATCTCTAACAACCATGGCCAGGTGGTTAGGACTCGCAATCTGAGGGTCGCGGGTTCGAATCCCTATCCCATCAAATATGCTCGCTCCTTCAGCCGTGGGAATGTTATAATTTGACGGTTAATCCTCCTATTCGTTGGTAAAAGAGTAGCCCAAGTGATGACTAGCTGTCTTCCCTCTAATCTTTCAATGCTAAATTAGGGACGGCTAGCGCAAATAGCCCTCGTGTGGGTTTGCACGAAATTCATAACAAACCAACAAACTCAAACAATCAGTTGAGCACTCGGCACAAAATGAGCTTATTCTCTTCTGCCTTGATATTTATTAAGTATACTAACTAAATGGTGTTGTGTTTTAGAATTAATAGCTGATGAGTAAATTTCTAAACGATGTTGTACAAAAGATTAATATTAAGATCAACAGCTGATTTGTGCAAACATAAGTACTTATATATTGAAGTATATACTGAGAGTAAGTACATTGCTAAGCATTACTGTGCTAAAAGGTTCACTGTCTGGTTTGTATATACATAAACAATTTCTTACTGAATAATGTGTCAGTAACTGGTGATTACATACTTAATTTGAATGCTATGAAATATTATTAGCTGGTATACATACCTAAATCTTCTTATAATGATGGTGCACTGTATAAATCTGAATATTCTTTTACTGTAGGGTTAAAAGGTTATATGCATTTACTTAGACACTGGTTAATGAAGCATTAGTAACTGAAGTGTAGGTATGAAAATACTGTTATATTGAAAATTAGTTGATAACTATAAACCTAAACGTTGCACTTAAGGACTATTAGCTGGTATATGAACACATATCAGCGTTGTTGCACAGAATGAATATAAACCTGGTGTGTAGAGATTTGAACATTGTTGTATTGCAGGATTAATATCTGGTGTTTGGAGATATGAACATAAATGTATTGAGTGAATTCGTAGCTGGTGTGAGAGAGAACTAAACATTGTCGTACTTTAGGACTAATATATGATGTTTATGTGGAAATCTGAACGTTGTTCTGCTGCAGAATTAATACATGGTGTGCTGAGATCTGAACATTATTGTACTGAATAAATTCATAACTGATCTGTGGAGATTTGAACATTATTGTGCTGAATGTGTTATTAGCTGGTGTGATGAGCTCTCAGCATTGTTGTATCGAACGAATTCATAGCCGGTATGTGGAGGTTTGAATATTTTTGTACTGAATGTGTTATTAGCTGGTGTGTTGAGATCTCAGCATTGTTGTATCGAACGAATTCATAGCCGGTATGTGGAGAATTGAATATTATTGTACTGAATGTGTCATTAGCTGGTGTGTTGAGATCTCAGCATTGTTGTATCGAACGAATTCATAGCCGGTATGTGGAGAATTGAATATTATTGTACTGCAGGACTAACATCTGGTGTGTTTGTGCCTAAAACTTTTAGTTGTTTGAAATGCATATGTCACTAGACCGAGGAAGGACTTTTAATATAAACGAAAATAAGTAAATGTGTTTACATTTTTCATCATTTTAATAATTTGATAGTTATCATCTAACATTTTGAATAGCAACTGTTTCACTAGAGTTTCATGTGTTTGTTCACCTAAACTTAACGCGGTCTTCATCTTTGTCACATAGTTCATTTCGACCGATTTTCTTACTCTGATTTAGAGAAAGATATAACAAGGAAATTCGTGAATACTTTGATAACAGTATATCAAAGAATAATATTTGCTTTTGAGAATTTAGATCTTTTAGCTCGATGAAACACTTAGTATTTCATAGCTTTTACTTACTTTGGAGTTTTAAATTTATTAGCATATTCATAGCTCTGTTCTAACGAGGCCGTAACCTGAAAACCATGAATTCAACGATAGGTATGTGAAAGTTTGTTAACCTACTGATCTCTAATGAGGTGTAATCGCAGCTAGTGTTGACACCATTGTGCAGGACATTCTTCCCTGCGCCATAAGTACACTGTGGTGTTATAACTTCACATAGCAGAGTTCCAGTACTATAAGAATAACTTAGTTGATAACATTTAGTTATGGTGAAATATTTTATAAATTACTCTTATTCAAATAACTTTTTAACATATCCGTGTCATAACTATGAAAAAAGGAAAAAATACAGGTACTAGAAGTAGAGACAGGACAGGAAATCTAACTAAGAATTTACAAGTTGAGACAGTAACTGCAAGTTAAAACGGTAACTACAACTCGAGACCATAAATTCATGTGAAGATAGAAAGTATTAACAGCTACTCCAACACTAAAGGTTAAAACAAAAGGAAAACATAAAATCATGAAATAGTTCAATCATAAAATAACATTTGAGACTAAAAGAGGAAGTTGATTACATTTTTACAAGTTGAGGCAGAAGATATAACATTACTAAATACAAAAATTGATTACTGATTAATGTTTTCAAGTAAGTGCCACTCGAAATGTTAATTTTCTTTAACCAAAACAGTTATTTCATCTGATATAATGTAGTTTGTTTTTGTTTTGTTTGTCAATACGCAATTTTTTAAAACAAAAAAACAAACGAAAAATTGTGTGTGTGGCGTAGTTTGAAGTGTTATTTGGTGTTCCGATTTGACCACAGAATAGACAGTACGTAGTTAGAATTTTCCGGGTTTTTTTAAATGATTTAAAATATGAATAATCTTGCGTTGAGGGTTTTTTGCCAAACATGTGTCACTTCCCGAAGTATCATACTTACAAATACACATACTAAACATAACGTTATTTGAGTGACATTTTTCTCTAAAGTCTTAGTATGGCACAATACTACCAATTTTTGAAGAGACAAGGAGAGGCATTAACTATATATTCAGTAGTTTGCGTGACGTTACATCACAATAAAGTCTTGTAGAAAAATATTTGTAGAAAATTACTGTTATTGTGATGAAATTTCACATAAACTATCAATCAGTAGACCACACTTCGCCAGAGTGAGGCTTCATATACCATGGTAATCAATCGCATCTTGTCAAAAGGGCTTTATTAAATAACTAATCTTTCATAATTAAACGGAAATATTAGTACTAGAATGTTTACCAGAATTTATTAACAATAACAATAAATAAATATAAAGGTAAGAAAAGAAAAAAAGAAAAATTAGATACATAAATATCATAGAACAAATAGGCTACAAGTGCAATATTAATGCCAACAAGTAAAATAAAGATATTCGTTTAATATCTATTGTTTATAACTAACCATAAAAAAATCTTCCGTATCATGGTTATAGAAAAACAAAGTGTTACTGATTAATGTATATATAGTTACTAATATATCACTTTCCAAACAATATATCTGGGACAGCGGTAGGTCTGCGGACTTACAACGCTAAAAATCGGGTTTCGATACCCGTGGTGAACAGAGCACAGATAGCCCATTGTGCAGCTTTGTACTTAACTTCAAACAAACAAACAATATAATTTCAGTATAGAAGTAAGCGATCATTATTACACTTACTTTCGTTCTCAGTTTTAATCATCTTTCATACAGTAGTATCATTTTAGTCCAGAAGTAAGTAGTCATAATTACTTGAATGCTCATTAGTCCAGAAGTAAGTAGTCATAATTACTTGTATGCTCATTAGTCCAGAAGTAAGTAATCATAATTCCTTATGTGTTCTCTAGTCCGTAAGTAAGTAATCATAATTTCTTATATGATCACGAGCCCGGAAGTACGTCATCATAATTTCTTATATGTTCACTAGTCCAGAAGTAAGTAATCATAATTTCTTATATGTTCAATAGTCCAGGAGTAAGTAATCATAATTTCTTATATGTTCACTAGTCCAGAAGTAAGTAATCATAATTTCTTGTATGTTCATTAGTCCAGACGTAAGTAATCATAATTACTTGTATGTTCATTAGTCCAGAAGTAAGTAATTATAATTTCCAATGTGTTCAATAGGCGTCCAAGGAAACTGTGCAAAGTTTGACAGAAATTTTGATCCGCATCCATCATATCTTATACATTGTTTCTTCAATAGTGTTATTGACAATATCAGCACAAAAAATAATCTGTAGGGTGGAAAAATTATAGTGTGTCAGCACACACTGCTTTTCTTTTTCAACTGTTACTTCTTCTTTGAAAGCAAATTCTGTCATATCAAAATTGATAATCAGCCAATAACAGCTTCACAAATTCATTTTAGGAATATAATAGTATGTTTTAACACAAATATAACCCTTTATTGAGGTACAAACAAAGGAAAAATAATAGAAATATACGATACATAAATCAACACAAAGCACGCGAAGTCCTATAAAATATAAACAATACTAGTAGTTTGTATTGGTAGCGGTACAAGGGACGTGATCAGAGATCACTGGATCATTGATAAACGTTAAATAAATTCACAAAACACTTAACACAAGAGTTAATGTCAAAATATTCTAAATTTATAATGAGCTGAACAAAACGAGCAATGACCCCTACTTAAGTAGAAGTACTGTAGAAGTGTCAGTGCTGCCGACCGAGAAGTAATAGAGGTCAGACTATATATAAGGAGAGGCTAGTTTTTGATCGACATGCCTACTGTGTTATTTTTGATTTTGTTGGAAGGCAATTACTTGCTATATTTTGATTCACAATCTCTGTAAGAGTTAGTATGAATATGAAGAAATTGTTTATATCAATATTTTTACTTTGTAATCATGATACCGTACCTCTCCTCCCAACCTCATGCTGATAAGAGTCTGGCGTGGACTAGTGCTTAACGTGTCGATTGTGAATTCGAGGGTCCATGGCTCGCTTCCCGTTTCCACAAAATAATGATCCACACTTTGGTGCGTTATGAGAGTGACCATCAAATGCCACTATTTGATTAGAGTAGCCCAAGAGTTGACTTGATAACTTTCCTCTTGTCTTTCAGCTCAAAATGAGGGACGGCGAGTGCAAATAGTCCTAGTGAAGCTTTGCTCGAAAATCCGAAAAAAGAAAGCTTTTGAGAGTTTTCACTGCAGTAACCCTAGTAGGCTAACCATAAGTTAAAAAATTACAGAAAATGGTCAGATTGCACTTTACCTAAACATTTTTCATAATTTATTATCCAAAATCAAATCGTCAGTGCAGTGATAAATAACTGAATATTCGCACAAAATTACTTCTCAATAAGTTTTTAAGCTCATTTGTGGCACGAAGAACTTTTTAAAAATGCTCTTTATGGACATGATCATCCCTTATTTATTTGATAACTTATACCTTCATCAATGGTTTATGATAGTTGAATTATAGAACGACCTAAAATCGTATTAGTTGAAGAAAGGAATTTTTCCAGCATTTCATTCATATATGTATTTACTGCACGAATCTCTAGTTCACTATGTTCTTTAAATTTGTTTTATAGTAAGTGTAACAATATTCTTAGCATTTAGTCATGTAAATTATAAATATATTAGTTATTATTAATAGTGCGATGTTTATTAGTACGTGTATACATTAGTTTGTTGAATTTCGCGTAAAGCTACTCGAGAGCTATTTCTTCTAGCCGTCCCTAATTTTGAAGTAAGAAACTAGAGAGAAGGCATCTAATCAATACCACTCACCGCCCTCACACTATAACGCCTCATGACTGAAATGACGAGCATGTGGTGTCACAGGATTCAAACTCGCGACCTGTAGGTAATGAGTTGAGTATCCCTTAACCACCAAGGCATATTAGGCTGTCTATTACAGTTAGCCACGTTTTGTTCAAATATGGAGAGCGTAATATGTTATGGAATTCATTTTAAGATAGCTTTAATATGCGGAAACATCTGTTTGCTGAGTTCTTGCACAGATCTTAAAATATAACGTTGATAAACGGAAACATCGGCACATGTAGATACGTAGATCTTGAAAGTAGTTGTTCAAAACTTGAAAATAACGTTGATAACTGGACCAATTGTTGGTTGAGATGTTGCAAAGGAAATATCTGCTGAAGCTTTTCGCCAGACACTAATCATAGCAGAACCGTCTGGAAAATTATCTACAGAAAATTAGTACAGCTTATAAAATGAGTCAGATCAACGTAGGCCGGTAAGGCAATCACTGATTGGCATGTCCTTAAGCCAATCAGGAAATGTCACAGACCTACTGAAGGATGTGTAGATTGTATAGGAATTCTTTTTGGCGGCAAAGGACAGGTTTATGTGTTTTAATAAAAGTGACTTATAAAATATAGAGATGAAAGGTCGACCGACCATTTGCAATAATTTCAAACCTGCTCTCCGTGTAGTTGTCAGCATAAGTCGGGTCCACTAGTAAATACTGGTCAATCGCTGATTCACATTTTGGTG
>NW_013665733.1:38099-42255 GCF_000517525.1 Limulus polyphemus | reverse complement strand
GTGGTAAATTATTTTCTTTCACACTCTTATTTCTTATGGATGTGGGTACATGTTGTTTAATTCTATCCTGCAATCTTTGTGAAGTGCGACCGACGTACCGACATTCGCAGGGGCACGAGAATTCATAAATAACCATACTTTTCTGTGTGGTAGGTATCGCATCTTTGTGTGCAGCAGGCAACAGCTTACGTGTGGAATAAGCACAGTAGGGGTTCACTGCAGGAAAACGTTTAGTAATGAATACGTGAAAAAAACATACTCTAGGCTGCGTTTAGTGTCATTTCATTGATAAAATGTTAATTTACAAAACAATGTTTATAGATAGTTGATGATATTGACGCAACCCCTTTCTTCACACAACCATCACATAATATTTTGCCCATAAATGTCGTGTGTCAGGTTATAATATCAGTCAGTTATGCTCTTTGTCGGTATTTATTTTTATTTCTCATACAGTGTCGCTTTTTAAACTGGGATTTGGGAAAAGTGTCATTCGCGGAAAAAGACTTGAATGTGGGAGTGTCATGTGATAAGAGGGCTCAAAAATCGGGTAACCCGAAAATCAGAACACTTACTTATAGGTGTCCTAGATGCGCAACCGAATTCATTCAGGTAGAATTTAAAGGATACAGGTCAGAAAAGCCTGAGTTCATTGGACGACAGGTCTGAGATCATCTGACAATGTCTCACAAAGGATTTCCTTAACTGGACACCACTTCTCCCCAGTTGTGTCATCCGTGACCTACAGAGATCGCTACGGGAGGGGCTGGAGAGAGTGAGAAAATGAAAACACAAACAGACAAGACAGAACCCTTTTATATGTTTAAAAACTCTTCTTTCATTGCTTATAAAACAGTCTCTTATACCACAGTAATTGTATTGATATCCTTGAGTCTCTCATAACCTGTGGCACACGTTCAATTCAATATCATGTTTTCATAAAATTTACTTAGTGAAATTCTGCCACAGGCAACTTTGGTAGTTTATTACAGAAAAGAAGAAACAAAAAGTGATTCAAAGAATGGAACAGATATAAGCCCTAAAATGTTGTGTTTGTGGAGGAAAGAAATATAACAAAGTTTCTGTTTTAGCTGACATGAGAATATTCATAATCACACCAAAAAAATCAGAAACAGCACGGAAAGCTCTTTTTATATTTTTCACTATTATTTGCACCATACATAAAGTAGCACTAAATTTATGTAATGTGCTAAACTTGAACAACAAAACAAGACTAGTTAAAGCACTGAATTTATGTAACGTGCTAAACTTGAACAACAAAACAAGACTAGTTAAAGCACTGAATTTATGTAACGTGCTAAACTTGAACAACAAAACAAGACTAGTTGAAGCACTGAATTTATGTAACGTGCTAAACTTGAACAACAAAACAAGACTAGTTGAAGCACTGAATTTATGTAACGTGCTAAACTTGAACAACAAAACAAGACTAGTTGAAGCACTGAATTTATGTAACGTGCTAAACTTGAACAACAAAACAAGACTAGTTGAAGCACTGAATTTACGTAACGTGCTAAACTTGAACAGGAAAATAAGACTACTTGTGATCGCTACAAAACATGTAGCTATCTTCACTAACTGTGGGCAACTTTCTATACTCTGGATATAATTATCTACGTAACGTTGTGAGTTTGAAAAATGTGACAGATAAAACCATAATTTAGTAGAATGATGAACATGATATTGATCATAACAGCTACAACTAACTTCCCTCTAAAGTAGGCTGGGCGTGACTAAGTAGTTATCATGCCTTGTCTGTTAATTCGAGAATTCATAGTTCTCGTCCAGTATACATTAAAAACCTGCTCAACCCTCTATGCTTATGGGAACACTAAAAGAGTGATGTTGAAATGCCACTGTTCGATCAAATAAGAGCGATCCAAGAGTTAATGGGTGGTGTGTTGACGAGCTGCCTTTCCTCTCGTCTGTTTAAAATCAGTGACGATTAAACGCAGATAACTAACTGGATAACTTAGCGATAAAATTCTGAAACAAATAAACCCAATAACTACATACTATGTTACCAATGCAGAATAGGGGAAAAAGGCACTTTTACTAAAACTTACAACATCAGAAACAAATAATACATTTTCAGTCCTGCTGTAAACGAGAATTTTCCCCCTCGTGAATGCATTATAATTAACTTTCGACGGCTTAATACTAATAACTAATGTACAGAATACATTTGGGCCTCAGAAGGCTCTACATAGTTTATTGTAAAGTGTTTTGAATTTCTTCACAGCGAAATGTTTGATCATTGTTAGCTCTCTAACTCTGCAAATAAGATGAATTGTCCTATATCTATCAAACTTGTTTGGCATTAATCGAAGTTTTGCAGTCATGTTACTAACAAAAGCATGTTACCAACAGGATAAAACATAACCATTGAAGAAGAACAAAAATGCTTCAAAGAAAATTCAAAACCTTGGATTAAAACAGTAGTTGTAATTAGTGTTTTCTGTGGAAATATGAATGTTTAAGATGCTGAATAATAATTAAAATAGTTATTGTTCTTCATAGTTGGACTAAGTTTTGGTAGCTAGGTGTGTATTCCTTTCAATCACTGTTGTTGCAATTGAATATGCAAACTTCACGTACTCACAATATCTTCTTTAACATACTTTATTTCAAATCATTTAAACTGGACATAATGTTAAATATTGTGTTGATAAAGGTTGTTTTAACTGTTAAATAAATATAAATCAGTATTTCATATATATATATATATACCAGAGTACGTGTCCCTATTAAATGCATTGTAATCAGTACATAAACTATTATCAGCCTTGTATCAGTGCAAAAAATATGCCATTTATTTGTTAATCTTAACAAAACTAATTAAGGTACTAAGTTTATTTCTATTTATTTTCATTATTGTTTCAATTTATTTATTTCAGTAAGAGAATGTTCATAACTAAAGGAGATTATGGTTAAATGTTATCAAAAGTAATGCCATCTGTTGGCCAGGTAAAATAGTTTGTTTTATAAGAGAATTCAAAATGAAAATGGAAACAAGTATAATTAATTTTAATAGGAAATAATTTTAATATTGTTTAGGAACTATAGAAAAGAAAGGCCAACAGAAAGCTAATAGTGAGTATGAATCTGTTTGCCTTGCTCTCATTTCTAATATTTACAGACTGTGTGTTTCCTCACTAAGGAGAAAACGCTACGTTATCTTTTCTAACGATAGAAGAAACGAATTTGTATTTTATAAGGGCTGAGTTTTTAGTCCCTCCGAGAGAGTGAAAGTAATATCATTATGAGACATGATACTTTTAGGCTACCAAAAAGTTTTATCTTTCGAAATTTTACGGTTTCATAATGATAAAAATACTATCTATCACATTTCATTAATAGCAATTGCTAGGTATTGAGAATTTGAAATAATCAGAAGCCGAGTTAAATAATTTAAATTTTAATAGTTGAATTATACCCTGGATTTAGTGTCTAGAAATATGCATATATTTTATTTTATTTACGCTATTTGCCAACAAGCATGATTCACACCGTTTTTGTTTTTGACACAAATACATTTTAATATATATATAACACAGTATAATTTACAATAGCAACTATTACGATTAATTATTACAAACAAAGTTTCATAAACAAAAATTTCACTAACTTACAAATAACCTCAAATATTCTTTCTAGTTCAGAGTCTCCTTGATATCCAGCGAGTTAACTTGAAGTCGATGTACATACAATTGCCGAGAAGCTAGCTAGCTTTGTCAGACACTGAATTGTTGGATCGTCGAAGTAAGATAATATTTCCATAAAACCACTAATGTCCGATGATAATTCAGTAATACTTTCGGTAAGATACTAACGTCCGATGAGAATCCACTGACGTTCGAAATTCATAATTATTCCTGGTCAAATGTCGTATATTTTCCGGTTGATAAGGGTTAGCAAAATCACGGTTTATAGCGTACATGGTTATAACAGGTTCCTAGCAGACTTATCTGTGTTCTATTCTTTGGCCTTGGCCTTTTTATATCTGCGAGAAATGTATTTCTCGAAAGTTCGGACAACACTGAACTATATTTAACTGGTTACGGAAGTGGCTGTATTGTCGATTCTTGCGTTCACGAATATTTTACAACCTTGGAGAATTGGCGGGGGTTTTGCC
>NW_013665733.1:35027-37028 GCF_000517525.1 Limulus polyphemus | reverse complement strand
CAATAGTGGCAGTTAGCCTAAACTTTGTAAATGTAAAACGGTAATAATAATTAACCTAAACTTTGTAAATATTACACAATAGTAACATTTAGCCTAAACTTTGTAAATGTTACATAATAGTGACAGTTAGCCTAAACTTTGTAAATGTTAAACGGTAATGATAATTAACTTGGACTTTGTAAATGTTATCTGGTAGTGACAGTTAACTAGATTTGGTAAATATTAAATGATAATGATAATTATCCTGGTATAATAATTTAGATTAATAAAATCATAATCATGCACACAAGAGCCAAAATCATGAAATCATATACACACATCCTACACAAACATTTTGTTTATGGACAATTTCTATTCTTTAAACACACTGCTTGGTTTCTTTTCTTTATTTTTAGTATTTACTTGTATTGTTAATATCTTATTAGCGCAAATATCGATAGTGTAAGGTTGATTATCTATGTCTTGTAAACAGTAAGTAAATAAAACTTGAGAGGGGGGCAAGCACGTTTATAGATTGCACTAGTTAATTAAAAGGTTTGTAATAATTCGTGTAGTAATTAAAAAAGTAAAATTTTCAAAATCGTGTTGTTGTTGTTTTTGTAGTTTCCCTGTTTAACACAACAGCTTTTAAGTAAGCTACCAACATTCACTTTTCTTAAGGGGCAAACTAGGTTAAGTATGGACTAAGAAGATTGCTCTTACAGGAATAAAAGCATTGTTTTTAATGAGTGAGCTAGGTTGTAGTTTGTTGCAGTTAAGCACAAAGCTATATAATAGGCTATCTGTGCTATCCCCATCATGGGTATTGAAACCCGATTCTTAGCGTTATAAGTCCATAGAGTTGAATTATTATTGACGGCAAATTAGATAATAGTTGTGAATATAATCGTCCTTGATCTTCACTGCCCGTTGGCTAGCTGATCTAACAAGAACCAGATACTGTTGTTGTTGTTGTTGTGTATGTCAGAAACTCGGAGTTTATTGACTTAAGTCAGGGTTGAGGTTTGGAAAAGCAGAATTTTAGAGATTTTCAAGTGTGGTTTCATTCAGTTAATTTGTTCAGCAGAAGCCACACAGGCTTTAGCTTATATTTTTCTTTTGTTTAACACAATAAAAAGTTCTCGCAGTAGAATTGTATGTTACTGAAAGTTAGCATCTTTTCTTTCATTTCATTTCAGGAGAGTTTCTAATGTTCCCGTACAGTGTTAGGCATTTACCTTCGGTGCATGAAGTGTAGCTTCATTTGTTCACTCTCACTTTTATTTAGAGTAAGCGACATTAGACTCTTCCAATAATTCAGAGATGTTCAATATGCCACATTTTAAGAATGAAGCAAAGTTAATGAACGTTAGCTCCACTATTGTCAGAGTCTTTTTAAATGAAATTATTTTGTCAGTGAAATCCAAGAAAAAAAAGTTTACAGTTCTAGTGCATTTTACAAAGATTTTTTTTTTTTTTGTAGTTAAGCACAAAGCTCTACAACGGGCTATCTGTGCTGTACCCACCATGGATATCAGAAACCGTTTTTTTTTTTAGCATTATAAGCCTTCAGACTTACCACTGAGCTATTGGGAGCTTTACGTAGAATAAAGTAAGAGTATCTTAGCTTGACTTGAGGTTATTATTATTTAGTGGTTTAATTTCATTTAGGTTATCTTACAAGAGGGAGCATACGGACCAACAAGTCTTGCTGGTTCTACACTTTCTATTTAAAGCTTTAAAGCACACACACCATCACTTGCCCGTTGTATTATTGTATATTGTTTACTTGTGTCGTGAACGGTGAGTTATTAAATATTTCTTTGTGTAAGTCTGTGTCATGTCTCTTTCTTTGTGACTCCAATTTCGCAATTATTGGGAAATACACACTCAAGCCAGAAGTCCGATAATCTCCAGTTATTAGCGAGCATAACGTTTCTGCTTTACTTTTCATCCGTGAAATACCACAATGGTTAGCATACTGGGCTGCAAGTCGAAGCTCCTAAGTTCTACTAACAATAT
>NW_013665733.1:31333-34327 GCF_000517525.1 Limulus polyphemus | reverse complement strand
CTCGTGTAGCTTTGCGCGAAATTTAAAAACAAACAAATCTACTAACTATTTCAAAAGTAAAGCGACACAACTGATTACAGCTCAAATCTGGGTACTCTTTATGTAACCACAAACATTCTTTCATTCTCAGTATTCTCTCACGTCATTCCCTTCCTACATTGTGAAATTCTTGGACAGTATGGAAAAGTATCACTGTCTTGTAAAGCGTGTTGATAGATAACTGAACGATTATATGGAGTATTCTGCACATGCTCTTTAATTATTGAGCTCGTATAACGAATAGTTGAACCAATATAACTACGGTTATGTCTTGGGCATGTAAATTTATAGATGATGCAAGAGCGTTGATTTTCCAGAACAATATTTTCAGTGTAAACCAATTACTTAAACAAACCGTAGGCTGAAATACAACTTTAAGTTGAAGTTGGGGAGAGATGATAAATTCAAACTTTTTTATTCAATTCAAATACACGTTTGTCTCCATTTGGCAAAACACAACATAATAATTGTTTCGATATAGAACACTTCTCTGGCTTAAGTGTGTACAACAAGCATGTAACTATTTTTAACAATGTTATCGGTCAAGTATAATGTAAAATTTTTTTTTTGTAAATACGTCTTTATATTTTCATCTTCATGGTGAAAAGCAAAGAATAAAATGGCTATTTTACAAACTCGATGAATTAAAATATTTATTAGATTTTTCTTGTACTGAACAGAAATATAACTTTGAAAACAAAAAGACAAATCAGTAAAGTTGACTGATGGTAACAATAATTTACAAAATGATTACCTAGATTAACAGTTTCTGTATTCACAAATGATGAACCAGACTCGTTTTATTCCTAAATGTGTACATTTTATACTCAGATGTTGATTATTTAAATATTTTTGAAATTCATAAACATATGATTTATCCTTGAAAATCACAAAGATACTATACACGTATCTTCTGTGATATAACGCCTTAAATTGTTCAGAACAACAATCTAACTTAAACTTTTCATAAGAAGTCTGAAAAAAGATTGGATAAATAATGTGCAATCTTAGACTCTTAGAAGCGCCATCTATTTGTTGATAATGACAGCCATTAAAACGGAAATTAGACTGTCAGCAAACTCCAACAATTTAATAAATACCGATTTTGTTAAAACTCTAACGATATTTAAAAAAACTATTTTACTGAACTCTATTACTACCTTGAAAGGTCGGGTTTCGATAACTGAGATGAGCACAGCAGATAGTCCATTGTGTAGCTTTGCGCTTAACAACAAAAACAAGCAAACCTTGCAAGGTACTTTTATATATAATGATTCAATATCTAAACTACTTATATAGATAATAGATTGGTTCATGAAAGATTAATATGCAAATGCCTTTAGCAACCCCAAAAGTGTTTCTTGCAGTACAATTATTTTTTACCAAAAAAACTCTAAAAAGCTTCTAATTTAAATCCAAAAATGTCATTGTTCATCTTTTACGTACTTTTGATAATTCGTAATAAATTTCATAATGGAAACCCATAGGCCTAATCTCCTTATAACTTGTTTCAAATATTAGCCTCATTATGTCACTGGTTAAAATATATATTTTTTAAATGTGAGAACCGGAGCCTAATAAGTGAAAACAGGATTTATGTAAATATGGATTTTTAGCCTTAAAACGTTAAAAATCGTTGGATAATTTATTAATTGTGAAACCGGATAATGGAAACAGTAGTTAGGAATAAAAGTTATTATATTGAAAAAGCTTTGACTATTCTAAAAAATAATACTAGAATGCAGAAAGTTAGAGTAAGAACTTACAACGTACACCGTTAAAAGAAAGAGGTTTTTCCCCTTTAAAGTCGAAAACAGAAAAAGGGAAGTAATTTTAACAGCATCTGACCGACTATGGGATTGATAACATGTTCAGCAGTATACCGTTGGACCTTAGGTTGCAGTTTGTATATCAATATCCATTTCTTTTATTCTGAACATTCTTAGTTTTAATTGTTTTGATAAGATCGATTTTTTTTCTGTGTAAAAGGCAATGTAGAGACTCCTACTTTCTACTAAAGAGATTATTAAGAGAGCTAACTTAAATTTTCATTGTGAAATTTAAAAACAAGCTAAGTTTTATTTTATTTTTTGTGAGTGCAAATAACATCAGGACAAAGATAATTTCAGAGCATTCAGACTCAGCTAAGGTGTCGTCAGCATATCTTATAATCAATCGGTACACCGGTAAGCAGTGCCGGCAAATAATTTTAGGCTTATTATATACTGACTGTGCCGGCATGAAATATATATTTTTACCAAATTATATATATTAAACGTGCTCATTCTGCAGGGAACAGGGGTTTCGCAACCAATGCCGAAATCAATCTACAGATACTAAGTACCGGCATAAAATATTAAAAAAATAATAAACCCTATAACCCAAAGATCTACCTTCCAAAAGAATTAGAACGATGGGGTTTCTTTTTGTTGTTGTTGTCTTTAACTGATTTTTTTTAACCTACTTTTCGTTTCCTAACATCGTGAATAAGATTTTACAGATATTCATCCTTCCGTATGAAAACAAATATCTAGGTCTAACAGTATTAAAAATCTATTCTACACAGATCATGAATATGTTAACAAGTATGCTGGTATTGATACCCTGAATTTCATAGCGAAGCTGACTTAAACTTCAAGTAGAACCAACATAAGCGAAGAGAGGATCAGTTTCTCTAATCATTCTAATGCAGGCTTTTCAAAAGGTGGTCACGAAAACATTCTTTCCTTCGGGAGGACACGAAGAAGAAACAGTTACCTTTTGTATATATTTATTAGGTCGTCAAGAAATTAATGTCGCTTTTTTTTCGATGAACAACTTATATATCAAAACATTTATTAAATGAAATAGTCTCCATTCGTATCGATGATGCTTTTTCATCTTACAGTCAGGTTGTTAATGCCCCGATTAAAGAAATCACTTGGCTTTGAAGTAATAAACATGTCGATGTCCTCT
>NW_013665733.1:23052-30430 GCF_000517525.1 Limulus polyphemus | reverse complement strand
AACGTGACGTTTTAAGCGGTTCGTTTAACTATTATACGTGATGTACGTTTTTTGGGGGGATGGGGGTAATTAAAGGGTTCCAAAACGCGACATTAATTTCTTTACGACCTAATATATTCTGAGGAACAGTTGCTTCCTCTTATCCGCATCTTTTCTCTTTGTTTGTGTTGCATTTTTTTTTCTTTTTAATATTCTACATGCTGCTTAATTTAAAAGAAAACAGAACGTGTAGGCCAGTTTTATTACACTAGAATTGTTTTCTAAAATGATACTTATTCGCTATTACCTGACACACAGTAATGATATATGTAATTCCTTAAAAATATGTTAATTAATAAACTAAATATATCATATTTTTATATAAGTTATCAGCTCTTTATCCGTGGGATTAATATTTTGTAACGTTATTCAGTGTGGTTTTAAGAATTTTTTGGAGGATGTGTTTATATGTTATCAACTCTTTATCCGTGAGATTAATATTTTGTGACGTTGTTTAGTGTGGTTTTTAAGGATTTCTTGGAGGATATGTTTATATAAGTTATCAACTCTTTATCCGTGAGTTTAATACTTTGTAACGTTGTTCAATGTGGTTTTAATGATTTGTTAGAAGGCATTTAAATATACAAGTTCGTTATTAACAGAAAGCTTTATTCTACCTTGACCCTCATTTACACCTAATTGTTCAAGTTGAACACAAAAACACTTGCCTTTAATTTTTACCCAGTTTTATTAGATAAAACTTACAATAATATTACCTTTCCTCTTAAACATTGCCACATTTTTACCATTGTTATACGCTATCTAGACCTGAAAAACACTGTTCACAGAAATATGAATATAACATTAAAAACCATTTCCTATCAATAAATTATGACAATTTTTTTCTGTCATGTGCCTCCTTGTTTTTAAATATTTAGTAAAACCGTTCTCATAGAAAAAATATATATATAATATCAGTTTACTAGAAGGTGGTGGAGTTATTAGCTTCATAGAAGAATGAGGTAGCACAGAAAATTACATTTTTATTTATGACACGATATTTAAGAAGTCCAAGAAGAACATCATCACCTGGAAGAGAAATATATGCGTGGTTATTCGTGATATAAGATTGTTCTAGATATCAAGTTACTAACAAGATAAATAAAAAAGAAGATAGAAGCTATCTTGCTTCCAAATACTTAAATTCGGCCAGTGAACAAAAAAACAACTCAGATTCTAATACATAAGTAAGTGAAAAATTTCTATAAATGAATAAACGAATATTTTCCCCTCAGTACTCTACTCTATTTGTATACTATACACTTCAGTTGAAAAGTAAGTCGACTATATAGATGTACCAGGTTCCTTAAAAGTTACAGTTTAAACGTCGAAAGCTGATGGGGCTTTAGAAACCAATAGGTCAAAATTTTATGTTAAAATTCATATAAGCTACAGGTGTTGTTTTTCAAATTCCTTTTACTCTGTCCATTTCGGACTCAAAATGAGAGATACATAAAAATAGCGTTTCAGGTATATTTTTTGTCCGCCACAATTCACTGCCCAAGAAACCTCGCGTTCAATACTAGAATTTGTCAGTTAGGTTGGACGAGGAGAGTCAATAGATTCTCCGAAATGCTATTTGTATATGTAGTATAATACTTTAAAAGTTAAAGTTTAAACGCTGAAAATGGACGAAGTTTTAGAAACTACAAATTTATTCTAAAATTTGGGCCTACAAGTTTTAGATATAAGTATATAGATATACTTACAAAATTTTCCTAAAGTTACTAGTAAATGACTGGTCAAGAGTGAACTTTTTTCATAATTCCTGTCCCGTGGTATCTTCCATTACGTGACCGTAACTGTTGTTCTTCTATGAATGTACCTGTCTCTCTTTTCTTTCTTGATTCCAAGAAACTTTTGTAGTCCCCATAGTTGTAGTTTGGGTGCCAGTCATTATACCCGTAATAGTCTTGGAAAGGGAACACATAAGGGTTGTAATACGGGTGATAGGGAGGGTACTTGGAGAATTTTTGAAACTTAAGTTTGATTGGTCGACGCCGAAAGCTCAACAAACTCAGAGCTTTCAGTGCAATGGCTAATTTCACTCCAGCAACACCAATAGGAAATAAGCCCAGCCCCGTACCTACTGCAATTGGTTTCAACACTCCTTCAAATGGATTCCAATTGTTGCTAGCAGATAGCGAGAGCATGCCGCAACAGACAATTAACAGAAACAGATTCATGCTCTTCTCTTCTGGAAATATATAGCCTGTGTTAATAATGAAAAGAAATTCGTCAGCTTCAAAATAAGTTTTTGATACAAGTTAAAACATTGAATCATGATAGTTTATTCTACATTCTATTAAAAGAACAAGAAATCTTCAGCCTGAAAGAATCAAGACATAACATTATCAATAAAAAAAAATCAAGCATCTTTTCTCACAATCATTGAAGTCAGATAAAAAAGTATCTTAGTTCCACTTTTTAAGGCTAAAAGTAATATTCTCTGTCAGATTTAGTATATGTTATTTCTGTTAATTATGATAATCATCTAACAATAACGTTAGTCTAACACTTATACCTCTGATCAGTAAAGAATACTCTTTGTTTTCAAGTCACTTCCGATATAATACACTGCTTTTATCTAGCCACCTGATAAAGGCGATGTCCTTAATATAGTAAAATAATTTTATAGACACTAGATTATAATATCGTTCTACTTTTTTCGTGTTATTACATCGGCGTTTATTACCAGTATCTCAGATGCAGGAAGATAGAAAGTACGTACTTACATCAATAATGTCACTTTCGATTCAATGGGAGTCCAAATATTTCATATTACTTCAAAAGAAGACCTTGTAATGCAGAATGTGACCGCTAAGTCCAAACACGGAAGCAACTGTTTCATAAAACACAGTGACCAGCGGACATTGGCCTTTCAGATAACAGACATCACATGTATTCAGCAATTCAATAGTAGTTTTTCAAATAATAAACTTTACTTATGTCCTCTTTTTTATCTTGTAATCATTTAGGTTTAATTTAAAATTGTTTGGCTTATTTTTGTGAAAACCTCATATGACTCAACTAAAAAAAAACTATAAAACTCTAGCGCTTTGAACAGGTGCACCTGTCTTCGTCAATGGCAGAGACAATATGTGCGAGTTTGAGTTAGTGGGAATATAAACATTCCTTATCACGTGACAATATGACCTTGAACTACAATACGTGACACCGATAAACCCAAAGAATACGGAAGCAACTGTTTCAAAAAATGTACACTGACCAGCAGATAGTAAATGTACAGGACAATGGCCTCTCGAATAACGGACATACAGAAGTGTTCCATTTTTTTCTTTGCTCCCTGATGAAGAGACATCCGCCTGTAACAAGCGCAAGAGTTTTAGTGTTATTCTTGATATGATATACCAACCTTTTTGATCCTGTAGGATTATTTTATGTTGAAAATATGATTTTAAGGCTATTGAGCAAAGCTGGATTATCCATAACACCCAGGAAAAAAAAATCGAACTTTGTTCTTTGTACACATTCTTGCATGAATGTCTTTATGTTTTAATCGAGTCCTATACTTAAACCGAGTTTGTAAACAATCAGTCTGTAGACATTAATATAATATCATATTTAATTTAATATAGTATAAATATTTCACATTTTGTTACGTTTTTCGGATGCGATGCACGATGCGTTTTTATTTGTATTTTTTGTTTTTTTTTAAGTTAAGTACAAAGCTACACGATGTACATTTGTATTTATTTATTTTTGCTGTTTAACATTTATTTAATTGTGTTGTTGTTTTTATCGGTTTAACATTTTTATTTTCACATAAGTAAGTTTATTATGAATTTAATCGTTGATAAAGGTAATATGGTGGGTTGGGGACCAATTATTTTAAAGGTCAAGGGCCCATGCTTAATTAGTTCGACACTGATATTGTTTATCAATTACTATATTTTACGTATGTAGTTCAGTACTGTTGGTTCAATATTTTTATAATTATATAGAATTTATTTTTTAAAGCTTATTTTTTGGCTTATTCAGTTAGAAATGGTTGTAAACACGAACTCTACAAATACCAAAGTGTACGATTAAACATATTTATCAAGTGTAGAAGATATGATTACATTTTTAAGACTTTGTTACACAACATTTACTTCTTTGTTTACTCTAGGACAGACACAAACTCGAAGTTTGAATACAGTTATGCGTTTATCAGAAGTTGTCCAGTGGAAGCATTTTCGCTAAATCAGCTTAACGCTAACTCTGATCCAATTCTATCAAGGCAGACTCTTTGCTAAAAGTAAAATAGATTTTGTTTTGTCTTTAAAATCTGGGTTTGTAAGACTTCGAAATTTTATTAGAATATGTAATATTAAAAACGTCTCTTGGAACATCAAGGTAAATGTTCACGAAGAAACAAAAAGTTTTAATACAGAAGATAACAGTGAGATAATTCGGAAGAATTATAAACAGAACTATAACGTTTCCTCTAGAATGTTCCATTCGGTATTATTCTGAAATATACTATAATAATCACCAGTGAATTATTCTTATTTACGTAATCGTTTAATTTTTAGGGCTCTTCTGTTTCAATTTTTATATTCAGACATTTGTCACATAAGAATATTTTTTTCTCGAGATTAATAAGGCCTATTAACTCAACAGGGAGTAAATATACAGTAATTATACAAACAGAAACTGACTACAAAAATAAACAGAAAAGTTATTGCTAAAAGTTTTTGTTACTAAAATCCTTACAGATTATTTATTTATTTTTACAATTACATACAGGCGCGTAACGTGTTTATAATGCTATAGCCTACTAGCCTATTGTTTTTGAAATTATATTGCGATTAAATATGTATTCATATTTTAATATTCTGAAAATATAGTCACAACCGACACCGGTTATATTTTGCAGTTTTGTTGTTGTTGTTATTGTTTTTCTGATCAGGATCACTAGGACTTTAGCCCCAAACAAGATACTATCACCTACAAGTATCCATATTGTTGTCTGTATAGAGTCTAAACGCAGCCAGTGACTTTTAGAATGAAGATTCCACTGATCTCCGATTCGTAACAAGAAAAGAGCAGTAAATTCAGAATGTTGCTTATATTATACCTATGATTGCTGTTGAACGTAATTAATTAAAATATCTCAGATAACTTTTAATTGAAAACAAAACTACATAAAAACACGCCAGAATAAAAAGATCTTTAAATAACACTTATACTGTAAAAAGAAAAGATACTATATTCAGTAGTGTCTATAAGATTGAACAAATTATAAGAATTTTGGTTGTTTGTTTGTTTTAACTGCTTTTTAAATTGTTTGTGGCGCGGATAGACTACTTGGTAGTTTGTTAGTCTGAGGTTAAGCACAAAGCTACACAATGGTCTATCTGTACTGTACCCACCATGAGTATCGAAACTCAGATTTTAGCGTTGTAAGTCCGCATACGTACCGCTGAGCCACTGGGAGCTGGCCATTTGATAGAACTTTGGATTTCGGAGCTGGTGAGTCGGGTTCGAATCCGTGCAATACCATAAAATATTCCCCACGCTATGGGTGTTCTATGAGAGTGGAAGTAAGTCACTTAGCATAGATTGTGGGTGGTCAGGTGCTGCTGACTCCCTACCATTCCACTGGTCAGTATTTCAAAATTAGGGGTAGCGGCAAATCACTTTAGTAGCTATGCCATATCTACAAAATACAATTTTTTAATCAGTAGGTATACTTTATTAAAATACTCGACTCTTACTACCCAAAAGCATTATTAAAAGTACAAGACCTGTAAAGAAATACTTACTAAAAACGAATGTCTTATTGTGATTCTGTTTACACAAAACATCGATACATATGTATAAACAATATAAATAACATAAGAAATAACCGTGGAAGTGAAAGTATAATGAAATGCTTCTGAAAACTGCCGATAAGAATGAAACGCTTCTTTAATTCTATTTATTAAACATAAATTAATGTTATATATCTAACTGATCTGGTAAAATATGGGGCTGAAGACTTATCGACTGGATTATAAAGCAGCTAGACAATAGCAGCCAGCGCTAGCTCTCATACTGATCTTGGATAATTGTTTGTTTGTTTGTTTTTAAATTTCGCGCAAAGCTACACGAGGGCTATCTGTACTAGCCGTCCCTAATTTAGCAGCGTAAGGCTAGAGGGAAGGCAGCTAGTCATCACCGCCAACTCGTGGGCTACTTTTTTACCAACGAATAGTGGGATTGACCGTCACAATATAACGCCCCCACGGCTAAAGGGCAAGCATGTTTGGTGGAACGAGAATTCGAACCTG
The DNA here is from genome assembly GCF_000517525.1 of Limulus polyphemus. Taxonomy (NCBI): domain Eukaryota; kingdom Metazoa; phylum Arthropoda; class Merostomata; order Xiphosura; family Limulidae; genus Limulus; species Limulus polyphemus. The sequence continues at coordinate 24,113 of NW_013665733.1, read as the reverse complement.
CGACCCTAAGATTGCGAGTCGAGCGCCCTAACCACCTGGCCATGCCTGGCCCTTGGATAATTGAATAGTAGGATTTGACTGTCACTCTTATAGAGCGCCCATAGCCTTAAAGTATGCTTAGACTGGAAAACAATGGGTAAGAAGCAACGAAAACCTAATTCCTTTCGATGCTTTGCGATTCTATCTGAGCACTTCCTGATACTAAGTGAGAAGTGATCCAGAAAGATTAATATTTAATCTTTAAATTTCAAACCTGAAGTATAGTCTGAAGTTGTCCACTGAACCCTAAATGACCTTCGAATTTATATGAAACTTCGTTTCTCCATGACCTACATTTGAGTGGACAAAGGTCATTCTCCTACGGTCGTCTTAAGCTAGTGAATACGGAAGTTGAACAGGTTACTCGTAGCATCTGGTATTCTAGCCAGACCTCACAGGTACCATTTTCTGACCACAAACACAGACTTGTAGTGTCACTACCCAATAAAGGAGACATATTCCTGTGTCTTCAATGGAAACGTACTTTAAAAATACAATGTTCAAAGTGATGTTATATGTAGTAATTATATTGTTGTCTTTGTTGAACAACGGGTAATTGAGATGTAAATACCGATATTGTACGAAAACAGGTATAAATATTAAAATATCGACTCTGTATTTTCTGTAAAACTTATCTTTAAAATGCAAATATCGATAATGTCTTTAAAAGTAAATATTGATACTGTCTTTAAGGTGTAAAACGATAAAACCCTATAACCGAAGTATTAGGTCGTCAAGAAATTAATGTCGCATTTTGGAACACTTTCATTAACCATCCCTCAAAAAACGTACATCACGTATAATAGATAAACGAACCGCCTAAACGTCGCGTTAGTGTAATCTATATAATGTGTAAAGTTTATTATATTCTAATCCCTATAGTGATGACATACGATGAGACAGACATTCGGAATGTAATGCTGTTTGAATACAATACAAGAAGGAAAACAACGCCTCTGTAGCCACAAAAAATATCAAAGAAGCTTATGGAAATCTTTTGGATGTTTGTAAGTGTCAACGAT
>NW_013665733.1:10432-22373 GCF_000517525.1 Limulus polyphemus | reverse complement strand
ATTTCGTTCAGATGACTTTAGCCTTAAAAACTGTGATGGCAGGGTCCGACTTGTTGGAATTGTTATTGATGCTCTGAAAACGCTTGTTGAGTCTATCCCAAGGCAACACACTGGGGATATGGCCCTGAAATTGCATGTCTCTCATGAAACAATACGTAAACATCTAAGGAATATGGGAAAACTCAATAAAGAAGATGTTTGGGTGCCTCACGACCTCTCTGATGATCATCGTTTCCAATGGTTGAACGTTGCTTCGTCTCTTCTGGCGCGTAATGCACGTGAACCATTTTTGGACAGAATTGTCACCGGTGATAAAAAAAAATGGATTCTCTATGCGAATAAACGCCAAAAACAATGGCTCTATCCTAGACAAAAACCACTCCCAACTCCAAAACCAGGACTCCATCCGCAGAAAGTGATGCTTTGCATTTGGTAGAACATCAAAGGAGTAATTCATTTCGAACTCCTCAATCCAAAGCGAACTATCAATGCAGAGATCTATCGTCAGCAACCGGAACGTTTAAATCAAGCCCTTCATCAGAAACGCCCTTCAATCGGAAAGGTGTTCTTCTTCTCCACGACAATGCACGTCCACATGTGGCACGTTTGACGGAACACAAGATTATGGAGTTGGGTTGGGAAGTTCTCCCCCACCCACCATATTCTCCAGATATGGCACCATCAGATTACCATCTTTTTCTTTCGCTGCAACACCATCTTAATGGGAAAAGTATGCAAATGTGGAAGGTGTTAAAGAGGACATCGACATGTTTATTACTTCAAAGGCAAGTTATTTCTTTCATCGGGGCATTAACAACCTGACTATAAGATGGAAAAGCATCATCGATACGAATGGAGACTATTTCATTTAATAAATGTTTTGTTTAGATATATAAGTTGTTCGGGTTTTTTTCATCTAAAAAACGCGACATTAATTTCTTGACGACCTAATACTTTCGAAAGGTGGACTTTTCATCTTCAGTTTGCCCCTGAAGAAGAAAGGTCAACATTTAAGGTGTAGATATCTGTACTGTCTTTAAGGTGTAAATTCTGTTATTATCTTTAAGGTATAAATATTGTTACTGTCTTTAAGGTGTAGATATCTGTACTGTCTTTAAGGTGTAGATATCTGTACTGTCTTTAAGGTGTAAATTCTGTTATTATCTTTAAGGTATAAATATTGTTACTGTCTTTAAGGTGTAGATATCTGTACTGTCTTTAAGGTGTAAATTCTGTTATTATCTTTAAGGTATAAATATTGTTACTGTCTTTAAGGTGTAGATATCTGTACTGTCTTTAATGTGTTAATTCTGTTATGATTTTTAAGGTGTAAATATCGGCATTGTCTTTACCTGTCGGGCTTCTCTGTGTTGTAAAATATTGACGCTGTCTTCACTGTTTTCTGTCCTTTGTTAAAAGTGAATTATTGGTATTGTCTTTAAAGTATGAATGGGTTACTGCCTTATTGTAAAACTAGTATTTGAAGTACATATATATATGTGTGTATATACGAAAATAGATTTTCTGTAAATTTGGAGCGTTTTGGTTAAAAGGTCGTTACTGTTAAGACTGCTTATTAAAGTATTATCATCAGTACTGTTTTCACCGTAAAACTGATGTCTGAACTTTAAATTTCTGCTTTGTATTTTCTGTAAAACTGAATTAAAGTTGATTTTTTAAATTATTAGTATCAGTGCTGTATATCTGATTGTTTGTAGTTGAGCACAAAGATGCACAATAAGCTATCTGTACTGTGCCCACCACGGGTTTCTACGTTATAATTCCGCAGATTTACCGCTGTGCCACAGGGTGCTGTTTTACTGTTAAACTGGCGTCTGATGTTTAAATTTCAGTACTATATTTACTGTACAATTAATGATAAAGCTGCTTTTCAGTTAATAGTAACCCATATTAACGCCATTATACACAATAAAAACAGCTTAACTATAACCATATTAACACCACTATAAACCAAAAAACTTAACTGTAACACGTATACTTGCACTATAATGCAGGCTTTAAACAAACTTAACTGTAACACATACATACTGACACTGCAATGAAAACTATAAACCAGCTTATTGGTAACACATTTATATCGAAACTACAATACAAGCTATAAACCAGCTTAATTGTAACACATATATACTGAAAACCATAAACAAGTTTAACTCTAACACATGTATACTGACACCAGAATGAAGACTGTAAGAAACCTCAACTATAACACACATTGACGTTATTATATACACTGTGAAGAATCTCAACTGGAACACATACTGATACGCTGTAACAAAGCCTAACTGTAACTGGTGGTATGGTATGTCCAGGCGAAGCTGCTTTAACTTTCAAGTTATATCGGATAGATCTGCTAGATAACAGGATATGTGGTCAAGATATCAACTACGGATATTAACTGAATTGGTGTATAATGAGGTAATGAGACTAGACACAAAGTGGAAAACAAAATGAATAATTTTTATTAAACACGGAAACATTGCATGTGTACTTGCTGAACTTACATGGGACATCGCCTGTACTAAAGACAAAGTTCCAGCTTATATCAACTTAATGATATTCCAGACTCAACTGGTTAAATGTACCGTTCTTTAGTTCGTATTTATCAAGGGTGACTTGTCACTCTCATTACAACATAGGTGGAGTCATAACCTCTAAATATCACCTAAACAACTGTTAAATGACACCGCGGTCGACATCCTTACACAATATGTATTACCCATTTGTGAGAAAAGCAAAGGAACAAGGGTAGCTTTAGAACAACATCTGCAGATATACAAAACCAAAAATAAATTCAGAATAAGTACTAAAATATTACAAGAAGACAGAAACGTATGATATATTTAAACACTACATAAATTATCCAGACGCTAATACGCACAATAGATATAAGTTCAATTGTCACACCTATTGACGCCGCAATACATACTATAAACTCGCCTAACTGTAACACAAATTGATCATTTAACCACATAAAAAGCGTAACTATAACACATAGTCAGGCAGTTATTTATACACATTCCAAACGCAGTTAACAATAACTCCTACTGAGGTCATGATACACATTAAAACCAAGCTTAACTGTAACATGCACTGACGCCGTTACACGGATTATACACAAGCATACTGATAGTGGATTATTTGTTGACATCAAGTACTAACAAACACATCTCGTATTGAAATCCGGTTATCTTGAAATAATTTTCTACAAAGGTTTCTAATATATATCTCCATTTAACCTTTTATTTCAGAAACCACAATTTAAAAACTATACATGAAGCAATCTACAAAAACATATAATAATAAATTCACGTGTTCCCTTCACCACTAAACATAACTGATACCATATAAACTTACTTTAATGGTCAACACACAGTTATGGGCAAGAGGGATAGAAATCTTACTGTAAAGATGATCCATTGTGTCTGTGTATACGTGCGGTTGTGGGTGGGTATTAGCATCCATCACCCAGAGCTGGTTGACTCGAACTGTAATTATTTGTATGATAACTGGAAACTGTCCAACAGTGTAAAAGACTATCTTGTTTTAGGACTTTTGCCCGAGAAGAGGGACATTTCAACTTTTTTATAGACTTTTGGCTTTAAGTTTAAAGACACAAGAACTTAATCAGTTAAATGATTCAGTTGTTACTTTCTACAAAACATGGTATGCAATTAACATCTAATGAGGTCATTTCTGACCCTTAAAGAGCCCCCCCAGTCGCACAGCGTCATGTCTGTGGACTCACACCGCTAGAAACCAGGTTTCGATACCCTCGTTTCGACCGATACCATCTAGTATACTAAGATGACATTTGAGATGCTCGTTTCAACATTCTAATAGCACAAAAATCTCTAGTATACCCTTGTATGGAATACAATGAATACTTGTTTCAAATTCCAACTATTTTAGCTATGTGATAGTTGAACAGAAGGTATGACAGAAAGGCTTAACTTGGGGAGCCCGTATCTTGTTAGCCTGGTTTCCAGTCGGAGATGTTTGTTAGTTATGTTGCTTACTATTGTAATGAAACAAGTGAACGGCTTTTGCCACTGACCTCTACAATTTGATTTGCTCAGATAATTGTAATTCACATTATTTCGTCGATCCGATTTGCAAATAACAACTCTTAATTACTGCAAGTTAAAAAATCTTATCTGTACAAATCGACTACAGAATCGATAAGAATGTAACTTTGTAAATTAAATAACGCATGTCATTAATCTTCTATTTCCATAATCTTTATATAAAACACATTGACTTGTACAGAATATTTGGGTTTACTGAGTGGATATTAATTGTATTTATTAACCTTTAGTTATCAGGAGGAAAAGATGATAGCACGTGACGACGTTGCCTACAAAATGTCTACTTATATATATATATATATATATATAATTTCATCCTTTTGGTTTGTTTCCCGCTACAGATCCTATGCAACAAATACTCTCTAACGTTTGATTTAGGTATTCAGATGTCTATTGAATATGTTTTCCAATGGTTTCTTTACTGCACAGTGACGATGTTATTTGTCATAACATTACTGTAAAGTGGCGGTTTAGTTCATAATAAATTTTGATTTACTGTAGTAACAGTTTCATTTGTAACAAGTTTTTATTTACTGCACAGTGACTATTTAATTTCTCATAACATTACTGTAAAGTGGCGGTTTAGCTCATAATACATTTTGATTTACTATAGTGACAGTTTCATTTGTAACAAGTTTTTATTTACTGCACAGTGACTTTCATTTCTCATAACATTACTGTAAATGGCGGTTTAGTTCATAATACATTTTGATTTACTGTAGTAACAGTTTCATTTGTAACAAGTTTTTATTTACTGCACAGTGACTATTTCATTTCTCATAACATTACTGTAAATGGCGGTTTAGTTCATAATAAATTTTGATTTACTGTAGTAACAGTTTCATTTGTAACAAGTTTTTATTTACTGCACAGTGACTATTTCATTTCTCATAACATTACTGTAAAGTGGCGGTTTAGTTCATAATACATTTTGATTTACTGTAGTGACAGTTTCATTTGTAACAAGTTTTTATTTACTGCACAGTGACGATTTTATTTGTAACAATAGTATTTATTTATTGTGGGTTGAGATATGTTTAGTGAATGTTAAAGATTTGACTTGTTCAATAACATACACACTTTTTACAGCATGATAGTCATAATTTTACATTATATATATATATATATATATATATATATTATTTCAATGCTCCTCCACGAACAGCCCAATGAACAACAGAATCAAATTCGAATATCTTTAAAATTATGTTGCAGACGTTAATATTTCTTAAAATAATTACGCTTCACGTGACATCGATCTAGCTTTGACTGGTTCAATAGGTTATATTTGAAAATAAAGAACAATCGAAAATAGAGGAGAGTTATGATGTACTAAATTATTTTATTTTATACAAGTTTCGAACAAACTGATTTCTAATTTTAAATAAGTAGGTACACAGACGCAAAACTTTTATGATACCGATAGCATTTAAACTTTTAGATTATACAAATAATGAGTGTTTTAACAACAAAAGATATGATAGTATGTACTTCTTCTTTTAAATACACTGACTCATGAAATGCTCTGCGAAGTGATCGTTAGCACTAACATATGTTAGATAAACGAATCATTTTTCATGCGTTCCAAATAAAATGATGCGACGTAAATAGTTCTGAAATAACCTTATTTCTATAAATTAGTATTTCATAGTAGCATTGTCTTCGATAGTTATGAAGTTCAGATATTAATGGGTAGTAGCCTTAATAAATCGGATAACTGAGGGACTGTAAGATCACATGTTTCAAACATGGTAATACAGGAATCATGATTTTTCTTTGTCCCTTCTTTGAAAGCCGTCAAATAGTTCGATGCAGGTCCATCAAGTTCCATCCGTGATAAACTAAGGTCACTAAAAAGAAAGAGAGAAAAAAACATATTCAAGCTGAACACAAGTCATTGAAGAATAAGAACAGCAAGGTTTGCCTCGATTTAGCACATAAGAAAACAACTTGTTCAAGTTTAACAATTTAATACGAATCACTCAAAACGAAGAGAAATAAAGTTTGTTTAAAGTCCACGTAAATCACTAATAGCACATAGAATAACATATTTTATTACAATTCAACACGAATTCTTGAAAAATAAACAATGAAAAATTTAAAACAAAATATTAATATTTGATATACAAAGGGCTTGACGTAGCCTCTTGTGAGACATTTACGACTGGGAATCAGACAGTTTTGGGGTTCGAAATACGTTTCTCGCTTTGAACTGTAAGTGCATTATAAGAGTAACAGTCAATTCCGCTATATAGTTAAGAGTAGCCGCTTCATATGGCGCGTGTTACCGAATGATTGCCTCCCCTCTGGTTCGGACTTAAAATTAGGGACGGCTATATCTGAATTATAGATGCTTCTGACCTGGCTGTTAAACCCAAACAAACATGCACAATACCTTAGAAAACCATTACTTTGAAATTCGTTCATTCATTCCTTCTAGACCTGTTCATACTCCTCAAAATGCATTCATTCCTTCTAGATCTTGTTTACTTTCTTTAGAGTTGATTAATCTGTTTTAAGCCTAATATTTCTACTTCTGATTTCATTCCTCTGTAGCCTCAGAGAATTGCTAATTGAATCAATACACGTATAACAAATTTCAAACAACCGATACTATATCTTCATCGATTCACATTTTTTAACCGCGGAAAATGATTCCACTAAATTTCAAAGATTCTTAAAAAATAAAATGGGTTAAATACCTAACATCATATTAAAACTTGTTTTCTTTTTAAAAATAATGAAATCCCTTATAAATAATTAATATGTCGCTACCACTGAGCACCAAGTGTTTAGAGAACAATGTTTTATTTTATTATTCAATTTAGAATTTTCTTTGCTGAAACTTAACAATACTGTGAAGTTACAATGCAATGTAACTGAAACCTTAAGAAAATCGTTATAATAGTAGCTTCCAACATATATAGACATTATATTGACTGTATTAAAATCACTATATACTTACTTGAAGAATTTATACATTCTGTCCCCGTACTCTTCAAACTGACGATTATTAAGACCAATCTCACACACCATTCGGGCAATGCAGTTGTTGTTATCCACTTCTTTAATGATGCTGAATATCCGGTCTATCTGAGAGTTGAAAGACCGCTTCTGTCGTGATGACTTGGTACCGCTGGATGAGAATACAGGCGAAGGTTCTTTATTCTCTGTTTGGGAATCCATGTTGTCGTTGTTAGACTGGGCACTATCTCGCTGGTGGTAGGTAGTCTGTTGACCTAACTGGTTGTAGCCATCGAGTAGGAAATTTGCCTGACTGTATCCGTCAGAGTTTAACTGTAAACTGTCTTGACTATATCCGGCAAAATTTGACTGTGAATTGCCCTGACTGTATCCAGAAAAATTTGATAGCAAATTGTCTTGGCTGTATCCGTCAAAAGTTGACTGTGAATTGTCCTGGAAGTATCTGTCAGAATTTGACTGTGAATTATCCTGGCTGTATCCTGCAAAATATGATGGAAAATTATTCCGGCTGTAACCTGCAAGTTGATCATTTTCTTGATTGTAGCCAGCTGACTGAGGGTTTCCCTGATTGTAGCCAGCTGACTGAGGGCTTCCTTGTTTGTTCCAAAAAGGTCTATTCAGATCTGAGTAATTCCAGAGCTGTTTGTCTCTGTTATCTTCATTGGTCCGCTCTTGCTGTAATCCGCCATAACTGCCGCTATTATAAAAAATGGGTGATTCTTGATGGTTATCAAAATAACCTTTAGTGGCCGCAAACTGTTCCATGCTTCCGATATATGGATTTCCAACAGAATGAGTCATACTATATCCAAAATTTGCAGGTAATCCTATTGGCAATGTTTTGTAACCATGCTTCAACCAGGGATAAGGCAGATTCAGGGGGGTCTTGTATTTAAGCACCTGTTGGATAGCTACACGCTGGTCAGTATCCCACCAATCGGCCATCAGCCCCATTAGTTTTGCGGCAATGGCCAGCTTAACACTCTTTACACCCAGTATAAAAATGATTTCGCTAATAGGGATGGCGAAAAGACTGGGAACTACGGTTCCCACGACATCTGAAATGGTTGAGAATGTTGACTGGGTAGCTGGCAGGCTGACAGTCAAAATGAACCCAAGCAGAATTGGTAATAGTCGCATGGTATCTTCTGAAATATAAAAAGTTAGTTCTTAATTAACATACAAGCATATTTAATGAGTTTCTAAGTTATCCTGGCTTTATCATTATTTTTATTCTACCTAGGTTAATTTGTTTTTAAACATGATATATATAAATAATTCGAGTTTAAATTTATATTTTATGAAATTGCAATACATAGCGTAATAATAAGAATTGAAGGAATTCATTATTACCTTTATGGATTTAATATTCACAAAACCAGTTGAAAGATCGAATTAACACCGAGTATGTTAGTTCATTTGGGACATTAAAACAAAATATGGAATTTTTCTATTGCAAGTTATTTAGAAAACAAGAGAGAAATAAATTAGTTATTTATGAATTTCTTTTACTCTCCAAAACATGAATTTTAGTGAAGAAAAGATAATATAGAAGCCTAATCTATTATTTGATTTGCTGCTCTCGCTGCAGCATATTAATTTCTCCCAATTCACGGCTCATCAGTGATGCTTGGAAGAGCAGAGTAAATAAGTAAAGCTTCATCTGGTGGTGGAATGTGAGAATTTTGCCTAGTTCCTATCTTCAACTAAATAACCTAAAAATATTTAGATTTTGTTTGTTTGTTTGTAGAGGAAAGCCACAATGGGCTATCTGCAGTGGGAATCGAACCACGGAATTCAGCTTACCGCTGTCTCAGAATACTTAGGAAAATAGTTATTAATCTCATAGTGGCATTTTTATTAGTAGAATTCTTTACGTAATGAATAACACATATAGTGAATTACATATCTCTTATTTTATAAAGGAGCACGCCTTGGCTAGTACAAGTTTATTTTCGACCTTTTTCTCCACCATCGTTGGTTTTGGCGTATGAAAATCAAATAGAATGATCTTAGTCGTATAATGCTCTATCGATTTCAAGCGCCTGTCTAAATTTAAAATAAACTTAATCAAGCTGTGAAAAAGATGAAGTAATGTTGTACTAACTTTTAAAAACGTATACTTGAAAAAATTGTATCAGTGTTTTATTAAAGCCATTAATCAACCACTAAGAAGTAGTTGCTATCAATTAATTTTATAGAAATAACCCATTTTTTCCCTCTTTTGAGACCAACTTAGTTAAACTGCTAACACTCCTGAAGTAAAGAACTGCATTAGTTATCATCCCCAACGTACATAAGCACTATTTTTTTCATATAAACACCAGTTTGAATCGAATCTATACTACATGACCTTCGTTACTAAAGTTATTTCTGTAAAGCAATTTATATTGTGAAATCTAATATGTTACTAATAGTGAATACGCGTATCTCCTTATGGCATTTATTCCAGATGAATTATTTCGAAATTATAATTACAGGATCAAATTGAAAAGAGTCTTTATTTTTGATGTACTATGATATCCACTTGTGTTTTGTTGAGTAATTAACACTTAGAGACGTTGGAACTTTTACGTATTTTACTTACATAGCAACTTTAAATTACATTATTACATTAATTTTCTGGGAAGCATACCCCCAGATCGCCGTAGATTGAGTTGTTATACACAGAAGCTGTTTTTACCCGCTCCTTATACTTTCAATCGCCAATTGTAAAATTTGTGCCAAGCCAAGCAACCCCACTTTGCAACTCCTTCCTACACCAGTTACACTACTTAATTTCTGGTCACCTAGTGAAACCAGTTTTTATGTCTTTAATGTTTTAAAACTCAAATTATTAACTTATTTTATACCATTCACTACTGATAGGGTCAACATATTGCATCATATTGAGTGATTTTCTGCTTTTGCCTGTTACAACCTTTAGTGTAAAGAAAGGACCAAAAACAATTGGTTGAATTCAGTTATTTGCTATGTAAAATACAAAGGAAACCCAGAAGTAATTAATGGTTTTAACTGCAATATTGATTATATTTTTCTTTACATTTTTTTGTGTAACTCAAATGTTATTAGAGAACCTGTAAAAGTCATGGACCCAAAAGAGGTTTGACCCATAAACAGTTCAGAAAAATGTGTTTAATGACTGACGAAGTTTGCATTTATTGAGTTAATATGTGTTTTAATTAAAATATAAACCACTTTCCGGTATCAACCACTAAAACTACCCACTAATACCCAGTTTTAAACAAACTTCTATTATCACACACTGAAACTACCAACTAACACCCAGTTTTAAACAAACTTCCATTATTACCCACTAAAACCAACTTTCAATATCATCGACTATTAACCACCTTCTATTATCATCCAGTATTAAAGAAACTCCCAGTATCATCCAGTAAAACCACATATTATCACCTAGTAAGCCATCTTTCATTATCACCCAGTTGTAAACTAACTTTTATTACCACCCACTATTGAACAAACTTCCTCCATCATCTAATAAAACCATACATTATCATCCAGTAAAACCACCTTGCATTAAGACCCAATATTAAACAACCACCCATTATTACCTAGTAAAATTACCTCTTATTGTCACCCAATATTTAACAAACTTCCATTATCACCTAGTAGAATCAACTTTCAACGTCATTTAATATTAAACTACCCTCTGTTATCACCCAATATTAACCAACCATCCACTGTTATCCAGCAAAACCACCATCCATTATCACTCAGTAAAATCTTCTTTCAGTGTCTACTGATATTAAACCACTTTCTGTTATCACCCAGTAAAATTTTCTTCCATTAACCCCTAGTAAAAACTACCTTCTATTAATACCCAATGAAACTAACCAGTAAATCAAACGTTTAATAACATCCAGCATTAATACACTTTTCATCAAAGCTCACAATTAAACCAACCACCTTTCATGGTCCCTCTTTATTATTAAATAATCTCCATTTCTTACACTCGGAGCTGAAGTTTAAACTTGATGAAACCTATTTTCACAACAGGAGTTAAACGCTAAACCGAAAATAAATTATACTTCCGTATTTATGACATTTATAAACACATCAGGAGTTAAAGTGGATACTATATACTACCATATCCAACGTTACATATCAACTTATATTAAACCTCAAACTACGATAAACGAATGTTAAATTGAACCCACGTCAAAATTAAAAATGGGCATAAGTTGAACTGTAAAAATACTATGCACAGACATTTGAAAATTAAACGTTAAACTAGATAAAATCGATACAAACACCAAGAGTTAAATCAGATAAAAACATTTAATAATAAGAAAATTGAATTTTAAACTGGACAAAATATGCACAAATATAAGGAATTACACGGGTTAGAGCTTACAACCACTAAAAACTCAACGTCGAGAGGAATAAAGGCATTTAGATATCAGAAGTCAGACATAGCAGCCCTAACTTGTGGTAATGGTTAATTTGATACTACCACGTGTGTTACCAGAGCTTCAGTTAAGATAGACTGTGTACACAGTGTTCACTAAAATGTGTAGAGGAGAGAAAGACATCACCATTGCGAGTCTTAACACAGCTTCAGTTATTAAGGTAGACTGTGTACACAGTGGTCACACAAGTACGTAGAACAGAGTGTGGCACAATCATTATAAGTGTTAAGAATGCTTCAGTTAAGGTAGACTGTTTACACAGTAGTCACGAAAGTGTGCAGAGGAGAGTATGGCACCACCATTATGAGTGACAACAGAACACCAGTTAACATAATTATAGTATTTTGACACTTGTGTATAAAGTTAAAATCATAAATAATATTCAACGTTAAACTGGTACACAATTAAAAACATTTT
>NW_013665733.1:0-9834 GCF_000517525.1 Limulus polyphemus | reverse complement strand
GTTAAAATCATAAATAATATTCGACGTTCAACTGGTACATAATTAAAAACATTTTATTTAGGCCTATCTAAGGCCTTCAAAAAATTGACGGCTCAGAATGACGTTGTAAAGTCGAAACATGTTGAGTCGTCAACTTTTGAAGGCCATAGATAGGCCTAAATAAAATGTTTTTAATTGTGTAACAGTTTAACGTTGAATATTTTTTATGATTTTAACCAGTTAACATATACTATGTACTTAGCAGTCACTAACTTTTATAGAAGAGAATATGGCACATTCATGAATGTTTAACACTAATCCAATCAACATTTAAAATGACGTCATTTTATGGAAATACTACACTACAAAAAAGGAAATCACGACATGAACAAACAAATGTACTTACTGTAAAGTTGAAAACAATTTGATAAGAAACTGACGTTCAGATCAAGGACATAGTAGACACACTTCTCACTTTATATACTTTTTTTGACGTCATAGTGGTCAGTGTCATATATAGAACAAATCAGTTACTTCCGCGAGCGAGCATCAGGAAGTCCAACCCAGTGACCAGAGGCTTGAAGATTGGGTCAATGACCTCTCTTTTCTGAATAAAGGCGAACGTGTTTTAAAAACTTTAGTAAGAAATCATTTTTGTCCACTACAATAGCTGAAAAATGTATTCAGGTTCCGAGCTTATTCTAACTTATATGTGTACTAGCTGAGTTACCCGGCGTTGCACGGTGAAAATTTAGATTTAAAATGTATAGATCAGTATTTTTTTTTCAGCAAATTTTTCAGTAAGTAAAGAAAAGCTGTAATGCGAGAAGTAAACAAGCATTTAATCAAACAAAGCTTTATTTGAAATTAGAATTTACAATACTTCTTTATATACAACATTGCATGCTTTTGCAAAAGGAAAGTATACATAAAGATTGTTAGCTGTTCCTAATCTAGAGCATCCTACATACAGTTGACCATGAGAGAAGCAGTCTTCTTGTAATTGTAGCCCAATAACTTTCACTGTTTGTCCCTGTGATTTGTTGATCGACATGGCAAAACTTAATCTTACTGGAAATTGTAAGCGCCTAAACTGAAACGGCATCTCTGATGTTATTAGAGGTATCCTAGGAATAAAAGTATCTTCAACCTGGCCACAACCAGTTTGAATTTGTGTTTCAATGACATGAAGCTGTAATGCCTTTATTATTAATCTGGTACCATTGCAGAGCTTAGGCTGATCTAAATTTCGTAGAAGCATTATAGGAGCTCCAACTTTAAGTTGTAGTTGGTGAGGAGGCAATCCTGGAAATTCCAAAGAATTTAGAAACTCCGTTGGATAGTTGACAACTTCATTCTGATAACTGTATCAATTGATTTGTAAAGATAAGGATTCCCTGGAATATTTCGGAGTAGTTGTTGGTTGGTAGAATTAACTGTCACATTTTTAGGTGCCAATATTGCTCTTTCACACAACTAAGTAAAGTCTTTGTAGTGATAACTAAAGTTAGTAAATACTTTTTCTGTTAATTCATTAACACTTTGGACCACTGTGCTGATTGTAGATATAATGACTTTGTTGTAATGGTTCACAGGAACTTTTCCTTCGCCAAGCTGTAGCAAGTTTTGAGCAAATAGACCAGAATTACGATCACCATAAATTCTTGCTCGCATATTGGTTGTAAGCTTCAAGGTTTTAACATTGTGCCACAAACAGGAAGATTTAAGGCATGCTCGAATTTCATAACTGGGTATAACTGGCGGAGTCTGGCGAAAATCCCCTGATAAAACAACAGTTACACCGCCCATTTATGTGCAAACCGTGCTTATGTTTGTATGTTTATTACAAAACAATGGCTCAATAACCATTAATTGTCAGTTTCGTCATTAAATACTACACCAAATACAAAATAAATAGCACCATTAAATTTCTTGTAAAAAACTGGTTATTATGAAGTTATTTTAAAATTTGTAAGTTTAACCGTTTGGTTTCCTATAGCGAACAAATAAACAAACTTCCTCTTATATATATATAGATATATCACGCCCTTTCAGCCGTGGGGACGTTATAATGTGACGGTCAATTCCACTATTCGTTGGTAAAAGAGTGGTGGGTGGTGATGACTAGCTGCCTTCCCTCTAGTCGTACACTGCTAAATTAGGGACGGCTAGCGCAGATAGCTCTCGTGTAACTTTGTGCGAAATTCAAAAGCAAACAAACAATCTTCACGTTGCCATAAAAGTACAACATTTGAGCGCACAGTTTGTTTTAAAGAAACACTTTAAAGCACATCTTGTTAAACGGTAATTAAAAGCCGGTATAACAAAAGAAAACGCATAATGTAATCCGTTTTCTGTGATGTAAACATCTAAACGTGCTGGTACAACAAAGGACATACAAACAGTTTCGGAAAACCAGGTTACATTTAAAATGAAAAATATAAAAAATGTTAGCATTTTAAACGTTCTTTAGTGGTATAAAAATGGAGCGCAAAATCTTTTAGAAAAATAGGTACAATTAAAACCAAAAATAACAACATTGTTAACAAATACAAGTTATACCATTAAGGTATACGTTATATTATAGGTAAAATTAAAACAAAAAGTAACAACAATGTCCAACATAAACATTCTCTGATGATATAATAATAACGAATACATAAACAGTTTCGTTAAAACTAGGCTACTTTAAAAAACGAAAACAATGCCAGCTTTTAATCGTTCTTTTCTGCTGTAACAATGGATCCACAAACATTTCTAGAAAACTAAATGAAATCAAAAAGAATGTCTCTAGAGGTATAACAATGGATTCACAAAAGGTTTGATCCGAAACCCATGTTAACTTTAGAATAAAAAATATAAACAATTGTAACATTCAAACGTCTTCGGGTGATGGAATACAGAGCTTGATAGCAGGATTAGAAAAGCAAATAAAACACAGAAACTCTCAAGAAATTTATTTCTTTAGGTTTCGATTAATATTACATCTAATGGTGCGAATATGCTTTATAACAATGGCTAACCAGGAAAAATTTGGTAAGAAGCCGTAAGTATTAGTGATATAGGCTCGTATTTCTTGCTCTTTTACTCCTGTTACGTAATTTTTAAGTTTTGCAGATTTATGCTGTGTTTGTTTTCGCCTGTTTGTCGTAAAAGTGCAAACGTATCATCACCACATTGTGTGTGTTGTTCAAAAAATTCATTATTGAGTTCCTGAACTCCCAAACTTGCTCCCTCCATGACACACCTGCAAAAATGTGCAACATACCACTACTTGCGGTGATCATAGCAAACCTGAAAGCAAGCTATGCAAAAACCTGAAAAGTAAACGGTAGTAAATAAAGTGGTTTACGATTGTATTTGAATTGGTCATCACACTGATTTTTTTATTTTGACATGTTTTATAATAGTTGTTAACTTTTTTAACGGCTATAAAAAATGAAGTTTTTTTCTTTACGGCACACCATTTGTGACATATCCCATAGAAAACACCGCCCTAGGAGATAGTTTGTATTAACATTAAATGGAGATTAAATACTAAGACTTTTGGGAAAAAGTTTGTAACTATCAAAAGTGACCAATACAGCCCTTAACTTTCTTAGGGTATCCAGTTAGTGTTTGTAATATTGACGTACAATATCGAATTAACCCTATTCAATAGCATGACGGATCATGAAAAACAAAAACAGAATAAGACTGAGAAATCATCCACTTTTCTATAGCAGTTAATTGTACTCTGAAAATTGAATAATCATCTTAGTATGAACTGATTATATTAAAAACATCAAAGTGTATTTATTATATTGGTTAATTCTGCACTTTAAAAATATGTGTGCTGTATCTTTAATATAAAAAAATACTAAAAAAGCAAACAGAATATGTGGTAAGTAAACCATTCATTTACTTAGTATCGTTAGCCACAGTTTTCTTACAATATTTCATATTTCTTAATCAAAAATTATGCAAGTAAACAAATTTTTATGAGTGCTTACCCACAAATGGTGGAAGATTGCGAGTTCGAGAAATGCTCGCGACATATTTTTGTGTCTTTGATAAAGACACTTTACCCCAGTTGTTTTTGTCTGCATAACAGGTACCAGCGGGTAGCTGGGGGTCAACTTGACATTGGCCGATATCCCGTTCAGAAAGAACTGTGTTGCCATTCTCATTCTCTTGTGACATTGAAACGTGACTTCAACTCTGGCTCTTGTGCGACTTCTAGGCGTGGAATAGATTTTTCTTGACCTACAAATGGCTGTTCACTCATAAATTAATATGTAAATTAAATGCAAGGATCTCAGCCACAAGCTTACATGGATACAAAATATTGCTTTAATTAGTAAAAAAAAAATCATATAAAAATTTCCTAGGTTGTAGACTAAAATGTTAACGGCTTCCCCCTTCCAGTGGTTCAGCGGTGAGTCTGTGGTGGACACAGTAAAGATAGCCCATTGTGTAGCTTTCAGCTTAACGATAAACAAATAAACTGATTGAGCTAATTACTAAACCTTATGGTGATCCAGTTAAGAGCATGGGAGCAACTCGTCTCCTTTAGAAGTAGATTCTCTGCTTAGGTTGTCATCAGAAAAGGTGGGAGAGAGGCGAAAAAGAATTAATTGGGGATGTAAATATAGCTAATTAAGGGTTTGAAGAAGCAGTTTATTCAACTCAAATAGCTCAAATCTTAACCAAGACTTTATTCTAACGCGTTAATTAAAAAAGGATTAAAATCAATTTTATGACACCGAAATAACGGCTACAAAAAATTCACCAGTGCAATAATATAAGATGTTTCTAAAGCTCCGCAAAACTCCCATATAACGAACAATCCACACCATACTTAAATAAACCACATACTGCTCACCAATAGCGTTAAAAGCCATGAAAATAGGTAAGTACGGTGAACAAATGTCATACCTTTTTTTTGGTTCTCGCGAAAATGACGCAAAGTACACTTACTCTTCTTACGGAAGTTATAACATAAACAACTAAGCAATTGTCTTATTTCAAACTACAACAACATTTGGTAGGATTTGCTTAAAAGATATAGGGAAAAAGTTGGAAAAGGAACAAAAAAGTCTGTATTTCAAGAATAGAAACCAGCAAAATAACGCACCAGTGCCCCAATGTATTGTCACTATTTTGGAATTAAGAAGTTTAAATATAATAAGTTGTAAGCCTTGAAATTTTTTCATTCATCCAGTTTGTTTGTTTTTTGAATTTTACCAACAAAAGAACAAACATATGACGAGTGCGTTCATTAAAAATGAATACGTATATTTGTTTATTTCAGAATTTCGCGCATAGATGTCTGCGCATGGCGGTCCTTAAAATAGACTAGAGGGAAACCAGCTAGTTAACAACATCGCCAACTCTTATAATAAGATATAAACAACGCAAACAAAAACAGTATCGGTGTGTCGTCGGCTGTGGAAGTAAGTCTGTTCATGTTTTTTTGTGTTTGTTTGCTTGGTTATTGTTGAACATAAAGGTATGCAATAGGTTATCTGTGCTCTGCCCACCACGGGTATCGAAATCCGATTTTTATCGTTACAATACTTTAAGGGCTACGCTACTAAACTTACTCATCGTTTAGGATCAACATAGAGATAAATAGAAGTGGTCAGTTACGATAAAAGAAAGGTATTGAATTACAATATTCAAATCTGTTTTAATTCAAAACTTAATAAACTCTGAATGGAGGGGTACACGTACACTAATACAATAGAAAAAAAAACAGTGTTTGTCGAAAAGTGCTGTTGGCATTGAAACACATACTTAGAAGCTTATGGGACAAAATATTCGATATAACACAGAAAACTAAATTGTGATAATTCCAAAACTAGCTATAACAGTAAATCAACTGTTCAGTGCACTCCGTTTTTACCCGTATATAACATCATATTCTCCAGTTAGGGATGCTATGATGAAAAGGGTAAGCAGATTAACAGACAACTCATGTTCGTCCAATAAAAAAATATCCTATTCTCTAGTTATGAATGGAGCTGGAACCCCAATCCATTTTTATCGTTCAGTCTGATGAATTAGCCAAAAAGACAACTAATAAAATGATAAACAAAATGACCAGCTAACTACCTCTCTCACTTAATGAGGGCAAATAGCTCAAGAAAGCCGGAGTTAACTGGATCCTGACCAACCCTATGGTGATTTGGAAAGGAGATTCAATTCGTTGTAAAGATCACATTCCGAGATCAATTATAGTCAGTAATGAAATGTGTCTGCAAGGGTACATTTAATGTTTTTGTGATCAACGACCGTGTAGAATAAATTTGTTACAGGTTAGACGTATTTTTCGATTTTCTGTGATTATTTTTGTGGCATTGCTTACGTTTGACTAATTCTAATTCAACGAGTAGTGTCTGCTAGTTTTATTTTAGTGTACTTAAAAAGAAAAAAGATAGAGTAAGCAACATGCGCTAGTTGGTTGCTATGGAAACCATGGAGTGATTCGATTTGTTATATGATGTGGAAATAGAAGCACGTGTCGAGTCCACAATATTTTTCCAGTACAAATTGAACCAGTTTGTCTATCTATAATAATAAAAGGGTGTATCTGTGTGTGTGTGTGTGACTACCATAACTCCAAGAGAAAAGAACCTAGAAACATGAAATTTTGCACCCATACTAAGTGGACCATGAGTGTCTGCACTTATCCACGCACGTGCGCGTGCGTATCGTTTTAATTAGACAAGCTAGCGAAAAACCTCATAGAAAAGAAGTGTTTCCTTAAGTAACAACTTCTAACGTATAGAAAAGCCAGTACGTTTTGGTAACAATGCGTTCCAACAATGGTTTTTTTTATCATGTTGCCTCGCAATAAAAGTATAACTTAATGTTTTTGTTAAGAGGCTATGTGCTGAATGTATAAAATGAAATGCATAAACTACAAAATTGAACAAAAAATTGTTGTTTTCTAATTTAGAGGCTCTATTAATTAAAAATGTTTTTTATTATTTGTTTTTATTATTTAAGTTTAAAATCGAAGGACAAGTCATAAAGAAGGTAAAGGAGCAACAAAAGTATATAGGTTATACTTTTATGCTAAAATGGGCTCAGAATACACACACTGACATAATCATCTAGAATAAATCAACCTAATAACCCAAACGAAGCCGGGTATTTTCGCTAGTTTATAATAATAAAAGAGCATGTCTGTGGGTCTGTGTGTGTGAGAACCATAACTCCAAGAGGGAAAACCCAGAAACTTGAAAATTTTCACCTATACTAAGTGGACCCTGAGGGTGTGCACCTAGGTTTGATTACTTATCCACGTGCATGCGCGCATCTTTTTAATGAGGCAAGCTGGCGAAAAAACCACACAGAAAAGAAGTGAGACCATCACAGCTCCAAGAGGGAAAAATATAGAAACCTACAATGTTATTAGCACTCCTATTTATTATAGACTTGTTCACAAAAATAGCCTAGAGTCAAGGTAGCTTAGATCTAATATTCAATTGTAACATTTTTCTTCATGGAATATGGTCTTCATTTAAGTGTATGACCATCAAAGCTTCAAGAAAAAAGGACCTAGAAACCTGAAATTTTGCATCCATACTAAGTGGTCCCTGAGGGTGTGCACCTGGTTATTATTCCTTATCCATATGCGTGCACATCTTTTCATGAGGCAAGGTAGCAAAAATCACATAGAAAAACTGTGATTGCCATAGCTCCAAAAAGAAAGAACCTAGAAACCTGAAATTTTGCACCCATACTAAGTGGACCCTGAGGGTGTGCACCTGTGTATTACTTATTTTCATCACATTTTGCACCCATCTAAGTGGACCATAAGGGTGTGCACCTGGGTATTACTTATATTATGTACGTTCATACACGCATACGCGTGCGCATGTTTTTAATGAGGCAAGCTTGCAGAAAACTACATAGAAAAGAAGGGATTCCTTATATTACAAATAGAAATCACAGACAAACAGACACACACGTGTGCACCATAGCTCCAAGAAGATAGAACCTAGAAACCTGAAATTTTAAACCCATACTGAGGGTTTGCACCTGAGTATTGTTACTTATGCATGTACGTCCGTGCATGCGCATCTTTTTAATAAGCTTCGAACAAAACAATGTTGGAATTGTCTAATCTGTGCTTTAAACACTATTGGTTATCTTAATACTAGAAATAAACAACAATTTGGTGTCATAAAGTCGTTTATTTCTAGAATTAAAACGTCTTCTACACATCAGTATGCACTACAGAAATTAAATAATGAGTTATTGATAGTTTTAACGTCAATGTCAACTCTGTTATCAATAAAACTCAGCTATATTCTTTCTACTTACCATTTGTTTTTTTCTGTTTATAAGTAATGATATTGTAATAATCTATAATAATAAAAGGGCACGTGCGTGTGTGTGTGTTTGACTGCCATAGCTCCAAGAGCCCCCCAGTGGCACAGCGGTATGTCTGCGGACTTACAACGCTAGAAACCGGGTTTCGATACCCGTGGTGGGCAGAGCACAGATAGCCCTTGTGTAGCTTTGTGCATAATCAAAATAAAAAAAAAACAGCTCCAAGAGAAAAAAAACCTATAAACCTGAAATTTTGCAACCATACTAAGTGGATCCCGAGGGTGTGCACCTGGGTATTACTTAATCTTATCAAATTTTGCATTCATACTAAATGGACCATGAGGGTTTGCACCTGGGTATTACTTATTTTATCCACGTTCGTGCGCGCATGCGCGTGTGCATCTTTTTAATGAGGCAAACTAGCGAAAAACCACATAGAAAAGAAGTTTTCCTTATATAACAACTTCTAATATATAGAAAAGCCAGTGTGTTTTGGTAACAATGCACTCCAACAATAGTATTTATGTAATATATTACATCAACTGAAAAATATGGTGGAACTATTATTTTATTAATGTTGGTGAATATATTGCGGTTTTGGTAACTGTGGTATTTGTAGGTTGTATGTCTTAAAATACTCAAAGGTAAAATAATGATATGATCATCTAACCATTCAAAATGAAAGAAAACATAATGTACATATTACTTTCGAGTAGTTTTATTTCAGAAATAAGTTTAGTTTGTACATACCAAATGCTTAGTCTTGATAATATTTCTGGAAAGATAGTCATTATTGACAAATTTTATGTTAATTACATTTAGCCGTAGTGTTGATATTGTGTGATTACTTCAAGGCAATTCTGTATTTATTTGTGAGGTCAAGCATGATTTCATTCATTTGTTTAAATTACCTCTAACTTGCATCGAAAGTTATCATTATTTATTGATTTCTCTTGCTCTTGACTCTTGATTTTGCCTAACTAGTTCAACGACATAACAGTATATATGCAAATAAATAATTTTTGTTTCAAACTATGCTTGTATTTACATGTTGTCCTTTATTCTTCGCTTTGTTGTTTTGTTGGACATGTTACATCAATGTACCCAGAGGTGAAATTCTCAACAAAAAAAAAAGAAAGTAGAAGTATTCAGCTGGGTGAAGTGGCCCTGTTTTTGAAAAAGAAAAAATATATGTGTAAACATAAACAAATAGACAAAGCAGCTCAGATAAGTCCCTGTACTAGTACCGCCTTAAAGAATAAGTTCTGGTAATAACCATTATCTAGTTTGTTTTCAGAAACTGCAATTGTTTTTATTTAAAATGTGTTTTTCATTGAATTTCAAACATTTCATTTTTATTAATATATATTTGTAAAACTTATGAAACTTTTTTGTTATATATAATTTTTAATCGAAAATAAATGATTTTCAACCATGGTTATAATGCCCTATTATGAATTTTAGGCATGGAGATATTGTCCTTTAGGGGAAAATGTCTACCTCACAAAAATAATATCAAACTAAACAGTA